>NW_025208419.1:0-9370 GCF_004010195.1 Chiloscyllium plagiosum | reverse complement strand
GAGCTCTTGAATGACCTCCCCACCCCTCTTCCTATCTGTGTCGTTGGTGCCAACGTGCACCACGACTTCTGGCTGCACACTCTCCCCCTTAAGGATTCTGAAGACATGGTCCGAGACGTCTCGGACCCTGGCACCCGGGAGGCAACAAACCATCCGAGAGTCTCGCCCATGTCCACAGAACCGCCTATCTAGTCCGGGTTTATAGATCAATACACTGCTATACTCTGCACAGCTCCCCGTGCTGGAAGGATATCTAGTCCAGATTTAGAGATCAATGCACTGCTGTGCTCTGCCCAGCTCCCCGTGCAGGTCATATACCTAGTCTTGATTTATACATGAATACAATTCTCCCATCTGCACAGCTCCCAGTACTGAACACGTTTTTAGTCAAAGTTTCTGTTCAGTGCTCTGCTGTGGTCTGCACACCTCACTGGGTTGGATAGGTATCTCGACTGTGTTTACAGATCATTGCACTGCTCTTATTGGCACAGCTCCTGGTGCTGGACAGATATCCAGCCCGTGTTTATATATTAATGCTGTGCTATGGTCTGCACAGCTCCCGGTGCAGGACAGACATTTCGTCCAGGTTAGGGATCAATGCACTGCTGTCATCGGCACAGGTTCCCGTGTTGGATAGTTATCTGGTCCGGATGTATAGATAAGTGCACTGGTGTGATCTGCCGAGCTCGCAGTGTTGGATCGATACTCAGTCCGGGTTCATTGTTCAGTGCACTGCTGGGTTTTGCAGAGACTCCTACGCTGGACAGATATCTGTTCCGTATTTAAAGTCCAATGCACTGCTGTGATCGGCACAGCTGCAGGTCCTGGACAGATATTTAGTCCGGGTTCATGAATTAATGCACTGCTGTGGTCTGCAGAGTTCCCGGTGCTGGACAGATATCGAGTAAGGCTTTATCGATCAACGCACTGCTGTGGTATGCACAACTCGCGGTGCTGTGCAAATATCATGGCCGTGTTGAAAGGTAAATGCACTACTGTGGTCCGCACAGCTCCCAGTGCTGGACAGAGATCAAATCCAGGTTTACAGTTTAGTGCACTGCTGTGTCCTTCACAGCTCCCAGTACTGGACAGCTTCCTAGTCCAAGTTATCGATTAATGCACTGCTGTTGTCTGCACAACTCCAGGTGCTGGACGGATATATAGTCCGGTTTTATTGATCAAAACACTGTTGTGGTCTGCACATGTCACAGCTCACGGTGCTGGACAGATATCAGGTCCAAGTATATATATCAATGCACTGCAGTGATCAGGTTGATAAAACAATGCACTGCTGTGATTGGCACAGCTTCCCGGGTTGGATAGACATCCACTCTGCGTTGAGAGGTTAGTGCACTGCTCTGGACTGCACATCTCCCGTTGGTGGACAGATATCCAGTCAGGGTGCAAAGATTAATGCACTCCTGTGTTCTGCATAACTCCCTGAGCTGGAGAGTTATCTAGTCCGAATTTATGGATCAATGCACCGCTGTGGTCTGCACAGCTCGCTGTGTTGGACAGATATCTATTCCGGATTTATAGAATAGTGCACTGCTGTGTTCTGCATACCTCCCTGTGCTGGACAGTTATCTGGTCCGCGTTTATAGGCCAATACACCGCTGTGATCGGCACAGCCTCCCGTGTTGGATAGATAGAGAGTTCAGGATTAGAGATGAATGCACCTTATGTAGGTGGTCTACATAAATCCCAGAACTGGACAGATATCTAGTGCTGGTTTATTTAACAACGCACTGCTGTGGTCTGCATTAGTCACTACGCTGGGCAAATATCTCGTCCGGGTTTTAGATCAATGCACTGTTGTGGTCTGCACAGCTGCGCGTGCTGGACAGATATCTACTGGGGGTTTCTGGATCATTGCACTGCTATCGTCTGCACAGCTCACTGTGCTGAACGGATAACGATTCCAGGATGACAGATCCATTCATGACTGTGGTCTGCACAGCTCCGGGTGCTGGACAGATATCTAGTCCTGATTTATCGATGAAAGCACTGCTGAGCTCTGCACAGCTCCGCGTGCTGGACAGATATCTAGTCCGGGCTAAGATCAACGCACGGCTGTGGTCTGCATAGTCCCCGGTGCTGGACAAATATATAGTCCGAGTTTATGGATAAATACACTGCTGTCATCGCGCACAGGTTCCCGTGTTGGATAGTTACCTGGTCCGGATGTATAGATAAGTGCCCTGCTGTGGTCTGCCAACTCGTTGCGCTGGACAGATAACTAGTCCGGGTTTATTGGTCAGTGCACTGCTGGGTTTGCAGAGCTCGCTGTGCTGGACAGATATCTGTTCCGTATTTAAAGACCAATGCCCTGCTGTGATCGGCACAGCTACAGGTTCTGGACAGATATCTCATCCGTGTTCATGGATCAATGCATTGCTGTGGTCTGCACAGTTACCGGTGCTGGACAGGTATCTCGTAAGAATTTATTGATCAACGCACTGCTGTGGAGTGCACAGCTCCTGGTGCTGAACAAATATCACTGCCGTGTTTAAAGGTCAATGCTCTGCTGTGGCCTGCACAGCTCCCCGTGGTGGAGAGATTTCTCGTCAGTGTTTATAGAGGAATGCACTGCTTTGTCTGCACGGCTCCCCGTGCTGGACAACTGTCTAGTCCTGGTTTATAGATTAATGCATTGCTATGTTCTGCACAGGTCCTTGTGGTGGACAGATATCAAGGCTGCGTTTATAGGTCAATGCACTGTTGTTGTCTGCACATGACCCCGTGTTGGACGGATATGTAGTTCGGGTTTATAGATCAATGCACTGTTGCAGTCTGCACATTTTCCCGGGTTGGACATATATCTAGTTGGAGTTTATTGATCAATGTACTGCTGTGGCATGCAGAGACCCGTGCTGGTCGGATAACAAGTTCTGGTTTATAGATAAATGCACTGCTGTGGTCTACACAACTCCTGTGCTGGACAGATATCTATTCCGGGTTAATAGATCAATTCACTGTTGTGACTGGCACAGCTTTCCGTGTTGGATCGATATCTAGTCTGGATTTATAGATTAATGCACTGCTGTAGTCTGCATAGTTCCTGGTGTTGAACAAATACCCAATCTGTTTTTATAGATCATTGCACTGCTGTGATTTGCACAGCTCCCTGTGCTGGACTGATGTTTAGTCCGGGTTTATAGGTCAGTGCACTGCTGTAGTCTGCACATCTCCCTTTGCTGGACAGATAGCTAGTCTGGATTCATAGATTAGTGCACTCCGGTGTTATCCCCGTGCTGAACAGATATCGAGTCCGAGTTTATAGATCATTGCACTGCTGTGATCGGCACAGCTCCTAGTGCTGGACAGATATCTAGTCCGGGTTAATTGACAAATCCACTGCTGGGGTCTGATAGCTCCCAGTGCTGGACAGTTATCTCGTCCGTGTTTATAGATCATTGCACTGCTGTAGTCTGCATTGCTAACGGTACTGGACAGATATCTAGTCCGTGTTTATAAATCACTGCACTGCTGTATTCTGCACAGCTCCCTGTTCTGGACAGAAATGTATTTCCGTTTCATAGATCAATGCACTGCGGTGATCGGCAGAGCTCCCGATGCTGAACAGATATCTAGTCCGGGTTAATGGATCAAAGCACTGCTGTGGTCAGCTTAGCTCCCGTCGTTTACCATATATCCATTCTGGTTTATAGATCAATGCAGTGCTGTAGTCTGCATAGCTCCCGGTGCTGGACAGATACCGACTCAGTGTTAATAGCTCAATGCGCTGCTTTGGTCTGCACAGCTCCCCGTGCTGGTCATATATCTAGTCCTGGATATAGATAAATACGCTACTGTGTTCTGCACAGCTCGCAAAGTTGGACACGTATCTGGTCTGGGTTTATAGAGCAGGGCACTCCTGTAGTCTGCATAGCTCCCTGGTTTGGATAGATATCGACACGGTGTTTATAGATCATTGCACTGCAGTGATTGGAACAGCTCCCATTGCTGGACAGAAATCTAGTCTGGGTTTATCGATCAATGAACAATTGTGATCGACACAGCTTCCCGTGTTGGATAGTTATCTCGTCTGGATTGAGATATTAGTGCACTGCCATGGTCTGCACAGCTCCCTATGCTGGACAGATATCTCGTCCGGGTTCAAAGACAAGTCAATGCAGTGGTCTGCAGAGTTCGCTGTCCTGCATAGATACCTGGTACGGGTTTATAGATTAGTACACTGCTGTGTTCTGCAGAGTTCCCTGTGCTAGACTGATATCTGGTCCGGATGAATAGATTAATGCACTGCTGTGATCAACACAGCTACAGGTGCTGGACTGCTATCTAGTCCGGGTTCATGGTTTAATGCACTGCTGTGGTGTGCACAGCTCTCCATACTGGAAAAATATCAAAGCCGGCATTATAGGTCAATGCAGTGCTGTGGTCTTCACAGCTCACGGTGCTGGACAGATATCAGGTCTAAGTTTATATATCAATGCACTACAGTGATTGGGTTGATAAAAAAAAATGCACTGCTGCGATCGGCACAGCTTCGCGGGTTGGATAGATATGCACTCTGCGTTGAGAGGTTAGTGCACTGCTCTGGTAGGCACATCTCCGAGTGTTAGACAGATATCTAGTCAGGGTTCAAAGATTAGTGCACACCTGTGTTCTGCGTACCTCCCTGTGCTGGACAGATATCTGGTCCGCCTTTATAGACCAATGCATCGCTGTGATCGGCACAGCTACCCTATTGGACACATATGTGTCAATGCATTGCTGTGGTTGGCACATCTTCCCGTGTTGGATAGATATCGAGTCCGGGATTAGAGATGAATGCAACTTTGTGGTCTGCATAACTCCCTGTGCTGGACAGATATCTAGTGCGGGTGTATTGATAAATGCACTGCTATCGTCTGCATAGGTCACCTCGCTGAGCAAATATCTCGCCCGCATTTCTAGATCAATGCACTGTTGTGGTCTGCACAGCTACCTGTTCTGGACAGGTACATATTCCGGGTTTAGAACTCAATGCAATGCTGTGATCGGCACAGCTCACTGTGCTGGACAGATATCTAATGGAGGTTACTGGGTCATGGCACTGCTATGGTCTGCACAGCTCGCTGTACTGAACAGATATCGATCCCAGGTTGACAGATCCATTCACTGCTGTGCTCTGCATAGCTCCGCATGCTACACATGTATCTAGTCTGGGCTAAGATCAATGCATTGTTGTGGTCTGCATAGCCCCACGTGCTGGAAAAAACATCTATTCCGGGATTATAGATCAATGCACTGCTGTCATCGGACACAGGTTCCCGTGTTGGATAGTTATTTGGTCCGAATGTATATATAAGTGTACTGCTGTGGTCTGCCGAGCTCGCTGTGCTGAACAGATACCTAGTCCAGTTTTGCAGAACAATGCACTGCCGTGATCGGCACAGCTTCAGGTCCTGGACAGATATCTAGTCCGAGTTCATGGATTAATGCACTGCTGTGGTCTGCACAATTCCCGGTGCTGGACAGGTATTTAGGAAGGATTTATTGACCAACGCACTGCTGTGACCTGCACAGCTCCCCGTACTGGAGAGATATCTAGTCCAAGTTTATAGATGAATGAACTGCAGTGGCTTGCAGATTTCCTCGTGTTGGTCAGATAACTAATACTGGTTTATAGATGAAAGGACTGCTGTGGTCTGCACAGCTCCCCGTGCTGAACAGATATCTATTCCTGTTTAATAGATCAATTCGCTGTTCTGTCTGCACAGCTTCCCATGTTGGATAGATATGTAGTCTGTGTTTATAGATTAATGCACTGCTGCAGTCTGCATAGTTCCCAGTGCTGAACAAATATGTGATCTGGTTTTACAGATCAATTCACTGCTATGGTTTGCACAGCTACCCGTCCTGGAGATATATCTCCTCCGGGTTAATTGATTAAACCACTGTTGTGGTCTGCAGAGCTCCCGGTGCTGGGCAGATATCTAGTCCGGATCATGGATCAATACAATGCTGTCGTTTGTGTAGCTCCCGATCCTGAACAGATATATACTCCGGGTTAATGGATCAAAGCACTGCTGTGGCCTACACAGATACACATGCTGGTCATATATCTCACCCTTTTTTTATAGATGAATGCACTGTTGTGCTCTGCACACCTCCCAGTGTTGGACACGTGTCTGGTCTGGGTTTATCGATCAGTGTATTGCTTTGGTCTGCATAGCTCCCCGGGTTGGATAGATATCTAGACCAGGATTATAGATCATTGCACTGCAGTGATCGGCACAGCTCCCAGTGCTGGACAGATATCTATTTCGGGTTATAGATTAATGATCAGCTGTGGTCTTCGCAGCTCCCGGTGCTGGACAGATAGCTAGTCCGGATTTTGGCTCAATGCACTGCTGTGACCGACACATCTTCCCGTGATGGATAGGTGTCTAGTCTTGATTTATAGATAAGTGCACTGCTGTGTTCTGCAGAGCTCCCTGTGCTGGACAGATATCTGGCCCGCGTTGATAGACGAATGCACACCTGTGATTAACACAGCTACATGTGCTGAACAGCTATCTTGTCCGGATTCATGGATTAATGCACTGCTGTGGTGTGCAGAACTCCCCATGCTGGACAAATATCAATGGTGGTTTTATAGGTCAATGCACCGCTGTAGTCTGCACATCTCCCGGTGCTTGACAGATATCTAGCACTGCGATAGACTGCACAACTCACCATGCTAGACAGAGTTGTAGTCCAGTTTTATAGATGAATGACCTGCTGAGGTCCGCTCAGCTCCTGGTCCTGGAAAGATATCAAGGATGGGTTTATAAGTCAATTTTCTCCGGTTTCCGGCACATCTCCCTGTGCTGGACTCATATCTAGTCCGGGTTGATAGATCAAAGCATTGCTGTCGTCTGCACAGGTCCCCCTGTTGGACAGATATCTAGTCCGGGTTTATAGATCAATGAACTGCTGTGATTTGCACAGGTTCACGGGTTGCATAGATATCCACTCTGGGTTTATAGGTTAGTGCACTGCTCTGGTCTGCACATCTCCCGGTGCTGGACAGATATCTAGTAGGGGTTCATAGACTGGTGCACTCCAGTGTTCTGCAAACCTCCCTATGCTGAAGATATCTAGTGCTGGTTTATAGATCAATGCACGTCTGTTGTCTGCACAGCTCGTTGTGTTGGATAGATATCTGGTCCAGGTTTATAAGTAAGTGCACTGTTGTGTTCTGCACAGCTCCCTGTGCTGGACAGAAATCTAGTTCGGTTTAATAGATCAATGCACTGCTGTGTTCTGCATATCTCCCTGTGCTGGACAGATATCTACTCAGGGGTCATAAGTTAATGCACTCCTGTGTTCTCCCTGTGCTGAACAGTTATTGAGTCCGCGTTTATAGATCAACGCCCTGCTTTGATCGGCACATCTCCCCGTCCCGTAGAAATATCTAGTCCGGATTAATTGATAAAATCACTGCTGTGGTCTGCATAGCTTTCTGTGCTGGACAGATATCTCGCCCAGGTGTATAGATCATTTCACTGCTGTACTTTGCACAGCTCACAGTGCTGGGCAGATATCCAGTCCGGGTTTATAAATCAACGCACTGCTGTGGTCTGCACAGTTCCCTGTGCTGGACAGAAATCTAGTTCGGTTTCATAGATCAATGCACTGCTGTGATCGGCACAGCATCACGTTTTAGTTCGAACTCTGATCCAGCTTTATAGATTAGAGCACTGATATGGTCTGCATAGCTTCCCATCCTGAACAAATATCTAGTCCGGGTTTATAAATCGATGCACTGCGACCGTCTCCACAGATCCCTGTGCTGGACAGATAAATAGTCCAAGTTTATTAATCAATGCACTGCTGAGGTCTGCACAGCTCCCTGTGCTGGACAGATATCTATTCCGGACAGATATCTATTCTGGACAGATATCTCCCTGTGGTGGTTAGATATCTAGTCAAGGGTCATAAGTTAGTGCACTCCTGTTTTCTCCCTGTGCTGAACAGTTGTCGAGTCCGAGTTTATAGATCAATGCCCTGCTTTGTTCGGCACAGATCCCCCTCCCGGAGAGATATCTAATCCGGGTTAATTGATAAAACCACTGCTGTCGTCTGCATAGATAATGGTGCTGGGCAGATATCCAGTCCGGGTTTATAAATCAACGCACTGCTGTGGTCTGCACAGCTCCCTGTACTGGACAGAAATCTAGTTCGGTTTCATAGATCAATGCAATGCTGTGTTCTGCATATCTCCCTGTGGTGGACAGATATCTAGTCCGGGTTTATAGATCAATGCCCTGCTGTGGTCTGCACAGGTCCCCGTGTTGGACAGATATCTAGGTCCGGGTTTATAAATCGATGCACTGCTACGGTCTCCACAGGTCCCTTTGCTGCACAGATAAATAGTCCAGGTTGCTTGATCAAAGCACTGCTGTGGTCTGTAGAGCTCCCGGTGCTGGACAAATATCTACTCTGGATTTATTGATCAATGAATTGCTCTCGTCTGCACAGCTCGCCGTGCTGGACAGACATCTGGTCCGGATTTATAGAGAAATGCACTGCTGATGTCTGCACAGCTCATGGTGTTGGACTGATATCAAAGCCGGGTTTATAGGTCAATGCACTTCAGTGGTCTGCGCACCCCCCACACCCTCCCACCTCCGGTGCTGGCCAGATATTTAGTCTGGGATTATAGATCACTACACTGCTGTAGTATGCACAGCTTCCTGTGCTGGACAGATATCTATTCCATTTTTATTGACCAGTGCACTGCTGTGTTCTGCATATCTACCTGTTCTGAACAGATATCTCGCCCAGCTTTATAGATCCCTGCATTGCTATGATCGGCATAGCTCCCGGTGCTGAACAGGTATCTAGTCCAGGTTTCTGTATCAATGCACGGCTGTGGTCTGCGCAGCTCCCTGTGCTGGACAGATATCTAGTCCAGATTTATAGATCAATGCCCTGCTGTGAGCTGTATAACCCCCGGTTCAGAACAGATATCAAGGCCGCGATTATATTTTAATTCACTGCTGTGATCGGCACAGCATCTCGGTTTGGTTAGAAATCTGATCCGGGTTTATAGATTCGTACACTGATCTGGTCTGCATAGCTTTCCATCTTGAACAGATATCTAGTCCGGGTATATAGATCAATGCATTGCTGTGGTCTGCACAGGCCCTCCCCGTAATGGACAGATATTTAGTCCGGGTTTATAAATTGATGCAGTGCTATGGCCTCCACGGATCCCTGTGCTGGACAGATAAATAGTCCAGGTGAATTTATCAATGCACTGTTGTGATCTTTAGAGCTCCCAGTACTGGACAGATATCTAGTCCGGAATTATTGATCATTGCACTGCGCTCGTCTGCACAGATCGCCGTGCTGGACAGATATCTGCTCCGGATTT
>NW_025208418.1:2794-14581 GCF_004010195.1 Chiloscyllium plagiosum | reverse complement strand
TTAATGATTTAAAAATTACACCACCCCCTACAGCAAGGCCAGGGCTTGGCTTTCGGAGGCTACCCTCTTACATCAAATCCATGCCTCTGTTTGCCCCAGAAAGGGGTAAATAGGTTTTCTCCACCAACTCGGTAGACAGTAGCCCTAGTTCCCAGTCTTGTCTGGTTTACTGTGAAAGCAGGTAATGAGGAATGTTGTGAGTTGAGGCCCTTCAGTAGTAATCCTGAGATACATCTCACCTTGTCCTGATAACTTATCAATATTAAGGATGGTGGAGAACTTAAAGCTGACACAGCTATGTTTGTAGCATGGACAGATTGTGTCAAATGAAACTTAATGGAGAGAAATGTGGAGTGATATATTTTGATATGAAGAACATAGGACACATATAAAAGAAGGGGTATTATTCTAAAGGCAATAAGGAGCACAGGGACCTGGCAAAATGAATTCATAATTTATTGAACAGGGAATGCCAAAGACATAGAGATTAGTAACCTTCATATCATCTTGGACTTTATCAATAGGGACATAAAAAGTGGAAAAACAAATGAGTTGTGTTTTTTTTCATCAACCTGTTCAGAGATGTTATGACACATGTCTGGAGGTACTGGGACTTGAACCTGGGCCTCCTCTCTGAGAGATAGGGATACATCTTACTACATCACAAGAGCCCAAGGAGTCACGTTAAACTTGTACAAAACACTGGTTCATCATAATCTAGAGTATCGTGTCCAGTTCGACTCTCTTGGACAGATGTGAAGGAGTTAGAGAAAGTGTGGGGAAAAATAAATCCTTCCAGGAATGAGGGATGCCAGTAACACAGATAGACTGGGGAAGTTGGGACTACTTTTCCTTGTATGACATAAGGTCCAGAGGAGATTTGATAGAGATGCTCAAAATGACAAGGACACCACGCAGAGGAGATGGGGGAGGTGATTGTTCCTGTGGGTGTAAGGGTCAAGAATCAGGGGCACAAATATACAGCAATTTGATATTTGTAACTCTTTATTTAAAATATATTTATGAGATATCCCCTGCTCATGCACATGCTTCTCAATGTCAGCAGATGGAACTAAGTAGAACTGTGTGGGTTTATATATCAGAAAAAGATTGACAGGATGGGTCACTCATTCCCAAAATAAAAGGCTGAGGGTGAACCCAACAGAGGTCTTTCAAATGATAAAGTGTTTTAATTTAATGGATACAGGGAGAATATTTTCTGTTGTGGTGAAGGGCAAAACCAGAGGCCATTAGTACAAAATCATGACCCAGAAATCCAATTTGGAATTCAGAAGTAACTGTCTCAGCCAGAGAGTGATGAGAATGTGGAACGTGATACCACAAAGCTGTGGTTCAAGATAATTCAGAGAGGCATTTAAGGGGAAGCTGGATAAACAGAAGAGGGAGAAGGGAATACATCTTGTACTTAACATGGGAGGTTTAAGAAGTAGGAACAGGAATAGGCAATTCAGCCTCTTAAACCTGCTCCATCATTTAATACCATCATGTCTGAGCTTATCTTGGCTTTAACTCCACCTTTCTGCCCATTCCCCTTAAAATTTTCCTAATTAAAGATCCTCCTTAAAATTACAGTTTGGGGCAGTCAATTTGACAGACTGACAGAAGTAATTCCTCCATATTTCTGGCACCAAATCAGACACCATTAGGATTAGATGGAGCAGGTTAGAATGGAGCAGCAGAGAAGAGTTGGCTGAATTGCCTGTTTTTGAACCATGTACCCCATGTATTTTTTGTAAAACATTTTTGTCAGGTCTTGCTTAATTTAGATTGTTGTGATTATGCACCCATGCAGAAAGACTCTGAAGTTCAAGTTTCTCTTTGTGCTTTTTTTAAATACTGCTCCATGCTTTACCATCAGAATTCATAGATAGTGATTCTAGCAAAACTATGAAACTGTTGAAAATAACTTGATTGAAACAAATATATTAACATTGCTGGATTGTGGGATTTGCAGCCTATGCCTGTGAATCACTGGCTTCAGGTCTGTGACACAGAAGCAAGGTGTAAGTCATCATTTCTCCATATCCAGTGAACTTCATCTAAAAGATACACTGGCATTGGAGACAGACCAGGGAAGGTTCTCTACACTGATACCAGGTAAAGAGGGATTGTCTGATGAGGAGACGTTGAGTAGATTGCGTCTGCACTCATTGAAGTTTAGAAGAATGAGTGGTGACCTTATTCAATCATGCAAAATTCTTAGGGAACTCGACAGAGTAAATGAGGAGGGTTTACTCCTTATGTGTGTGTGTGTCGGACCAGAGGGAATAATCTCGGAGTAAGAGATTAACAAAAAACAAAGATGAGCAGATTGCTTAAGAGACATCTTGACAGATATATGAATAAACACTGAATAGAGGAATACAGACCATATAAAGGCAACTGATTTTTAGTTTAGAAAGGATTCATGTGTCAGCACAGTCTTGATGGGCTGAAGGGCCTGTTCCTGTGCTGTATTATTCTTTGTTCTTTGGATGCTGGAAATCTAAAATGAGAGCACAAATTATTGGAGAAAGTCAACAGATCTATCAGCATCTGTGGAGAGAACGCAGATGAAAAATTTTGGGTCCACTGATCCTTTTTCAGAAGGGATTGTCCAGTTAGGTCAGAGATAAGTAGGAATTTCTTCTCTCAGATGACAGTGAATCTGTGGAATTCTTTACTGCCTAGTGTTAGAGGCTGGTTTGTTAAGTATATTCAAGGTTGAGATGAACAGATTTTTAATCAGTAAGAGAATCAAGGGTTATGGGGAAAAGACAGGAAAGGGGGTTAAGGATTATCAGATCAGACATGATCTCATTTCATGATGGAGCAACGGATTGATCGGCCAACTTAAGTTTGTACATCTGAATGTCTATCCTGGGCTTCCTGTGAATGCAATTCACCACTCAAACCACAGAATCACCATCTCATATCAACACACCTCCACAGCAAGTTGTAAACTTGTAAGCTCATTTTGAACCATCAGTTGGCCGTTCATTCAAGATTAGGATTCAGACACTTGCAAATGCTTCATGATGAAGCTGGAAGTGAGGGTATCTAAATTAAAAGTGCTGTAGAAATTCAAGTTGGTGTCACTATATGTCCAAGGCAGCCCCAACAGAGGGTCAAATTCTGACTTTGGAAATTCTGCTATGATTTGATTTGGTGACTTTGATATGGTTTCTACATTGTCTGAGTCCCGATGAAGGGTATTTGGACTTGAAGTCTGTTTTTTTCTCTCTGGATGCTGTCAGTCCTGTAGAGTTTCTCTAGCACTCTCAGCTTTTATTGCTTTGATTGATGTGGCAGTGTTTACGATCGCAAAAGCTAATTTCCACGACTTTCAGATCTCATCCAGTGAGTATCAATCAGGCAGTGTTTTTTTCTCTCATCTTTCCTAAACTCATCAGTCCCTGTTTCAAGTTCATATGGGCATTGTCATACAGATTGTCATTAAGCAGAATAGTTAGATTAACGATTGTGTTTGTATATAATACCCAAAACATTTACATGAATACGGGAGGCAATCTGATAGAAATAGCATATGCAAAGTGTTCAAATCCACATCGGTCCTCCATTTGAATCAGCAGTTCCTGAGATAAAAAATAATCAAGATAAAAACAGACACATGCCACATTTCTCCCCATCCCAGCTGCCACTAATACAATGCTGCAAAATCAGAGGGTTCCTTATTCCATACTGGCAGCTATTGATATTAAAATAAATTAAGTTTACAACACAGAAGCCTGCTATTCAGCCTAATTCCACCATAGGTTAAAAATCAGTTCCAAACACATTCAATCACCTAGTTCCCATACCCAGCCCAATTCTCTCACCAATTTATCCAATCTCATATTGAGCCTTGTCAAAGATTCCACTTCCTCTCATAGCCTAGATTATAAGGGGTTCCTGTGGCGCAGTGGTGGTGCTGAGAAGGCAAAACCCAAGCTTAGATCCCACCTGCACCAGAGGTATGTCATAACATCGCTGAACAAGTTCAATATGAAATAGTTACAGCTCTGCACAGAAGATGATCTTTCCCCGCATTTCATTTAATCTTGTGATGAGAGTAGATCATTTTTAACCACACAAATTATAACAACCAATCTGCTTCTTATCTACATTCTGTTCATATTATTAACTTTTTTTTTATCATATTGGACCATAATCTAATGAAAAGTGGCATGAATTTCAAGTTTTAATTTGCACATTTATGTTTCCTTTCAGCAGCCAGAATTTGAATCTTTCCAGAGCTTAAATACTTTGCTGAAATGTGGAGCCAAATACAACAGTCTCTAACTAAGGACTTACTAAAGTTATATAAATGCTTGTTTTTACCTCTTGATTTTTACATTCGATATTTCTTGTGATAAATCCTGAAATTCTTTTATATTTATTAAACCTTCTCAACCGTACATGTTGTCTTTCACATTCACAAAATCCAATGCTGATAAATCACTCTCCTTTCCCACAACACTTGGTCCATTCCTGTGTAAGGTATAATTTCAGCCACATCTTTTTGAACAAAATGTATCATCACCTAGTTACTGGCGTTCAATTCCATCTATCTCTTCTTGACATTTTTTTCTCCACCTTTTCATTATTCTTTTGTAGCTTCCTTTGGCTTTCTAAGAAATTGATGGCATTTGTAATTCTTCATTCCTCTCTAGTCCTAACCAAATGATGTTGTATACATAGGCTGGTAACTGATTGAGATAGAACATCCTAACTTAATTCCAGGCAGCCTCTCCATATTCCAACTATCAGCTCAACCTTCTCAGTAATTAGTATTCTGGTTTGCTTTCCTTTCCCCAATGATATTTCTCTTAACCTTTATAACTAACATCCAGTGTGGTACCTGGTTAAAGACTTTTTTCAAAGTACATTGAGTGGAATTTTAAAGGCCCTGAATGATACAGCTATGTCAAGATTTGTGGCAGATATTGGCAGCAACTCTCTGCCTTCTTTATGCATCTGACAAAAAGTAAGATACGTTTCTTACAAGGTAGCAGTAAGTTGCCAGTTCAATGGCATTCTAGCTTGTTGAGCACCTTATGAACACCATAGCTGACCTTATTAATGTTCAGCTTTCAATCTTACCAAAAACATTGAAAAAGCAAGAAGACAAGAATTCTCCAGATGGAATCAGAGTGGGTATGTGGTGGATTCTGTTTGCTGCTTTCACCTACAGACCTCAATATTGGATACTAGACACCAACATCTCAGGGCAGGTTCTATGGGCAAAGGTCACATGTACCCCTTTATCCACAGATATTCGCATCTGACATCTACCAGCCTCTAAGAGCCCTCATATCATATCTCCAATCCACCTACAGGACACTCTGCCCCTCAATGCTGCCCCCGGTAACTCTCACTGTAACGCTGCAGCAAGGACACTGTGTGCTCAGGGACACACACCTGCTCATTCATTCCTGAGTGAGTAAGTGGGCAGCACAGAGAGCATGCAGGGTTAGTGGTGTCGGGTGTTGGGGGAGGGTGAGAGTGAGGGGAGGGGAGGATGTTGTAGATAATAGTGAGAGTGGGAGAGCATGAGCCTTGGTGGGAGGTGGGTACAGTATCAGAGACAGAGGGAGGGGAGGTATCAGAGAGAAGATGGTGGCACTCACCCTGGGGGAGTGGAGAAGGTCATTGACCTTCAGCTTACAGCACTGGGCATTCCCCCAGACGCTGAGACAGCACTGACCCAGGGGAGGGGGTTAACCCCAGAGCAGGTTGGGCAGGGTGTGGTGTCGGGACCCCCGTGCTGGTCCAGGAAGAAGAGGAAGTCCCACTTCAGCACCACCCCAACCAGCAGGAGCTCCAGGTCCTTGACCTCATAGTGGGGACGGTGACTCCCCTCATCTGCAATGTCCATGGGCAAATGTCAGGGACCGTGCAGGGCAGCTCCAGACCCACAACAACCTGTCCGGGGGGTATAACCAGATCCACAACAACCTGTCCGGGGGGTATAACCAGACTCACACAACCTGTCCCGGGGGCGGGGGAGGGTATAACACACTTTTAAAGATGGTACCAATGCCAGGACTGTCTGTCAGTTCTGAGATATGCCAGGGTAAGTTGTTAATGAGGTGAGGGGTTTGTTAAAAGATGAGAAAATCCACTGTCTCTTGCAGTGAAAAGCCATTTTGACACAGTTATAAAAACATAGGATTCAGCCTGTTATATCACTGCTTTTCACTCACCTGCCTGCAAGTTACCCGCTCAAAGAATTTAATGCGTTTCTTGAAGCACCACTGTTCTTTCTAGACTTCACACTAGCTACTACATATATTTTCTCTTCCCTTCAATGTCCAATAAATTAATCCTTTATTAAACACACTAAAATGTTTCCTAATTCAACAAACTGAACTGTAATTTGAACGGTATTGTTGTGTTGCTGTTGTGTTTAAATGGATTCTTCTCACCAATCCTCTGATTTACATTCAAATTCAAAAGAGCTGTAAGAAAACATAACTGTGACCTTTGCGTAAGGAACAGTTCAATGTGATTCCAATTACTTTGTGTCGTTTGCCCATGCCTAATTGTCACCCAATCCCCATTGTCACCAACTTCCTTTATTCAGCTGTTTTGAAACTCAAACCAACATTAACAGTTTTGTAAGAAACTCGATTTCACATTTCTATGACGCTTGGGGGTGGGGGTGAAACGAGACCTTTCTCATCTCAAGTTTTGCTTGAAGCCTATTAACTCAATACTAGTGTCCTCCAATTCTGAGTTCACATTCCAAGTTAAGTGGTCTGTCAGAGCACGGGTATGATTAATAGCTTCCACAGAAAAGAACACAAACTAAATGGCTTTGGCTCCCTCAATGACATAGTTGGCAACTGCACTGTCTGGTATGGAATAAGTTGCACTGACCAACATGAATTCAAATCTGATGTGACTGGTCAATCACACCAGCGATTGTACTTAGGATTCTGAAATTGCCTTCTGTCATTTTCTTTGGGATGTTGTCAGTGGCATAAACAAGATGAATCAAATATCCCCAGTGATATCCCAGTGTTTCTTAATTAGGATAATGAGAGTGCTGAAGAAATACAGTGCTGAATATGGCTGCAATGCCCTAACCATCAAACAACCAGCAGTCACAAAAACGCCAACAACTTGTACTGATATGGTGCTAAATTGTCTATTCGTCATGAATGTACAAATCATATAGCAAGAATTGGTGCAGCTATAATGTGGGCTCTTTCTCAGCAGGTACGTACCTACAGTATTAATAGGAAGACTGAAGGGGCTGCTTTTATGTCCCAGGTATAGAATCATGGGACTTCTACATCACATCCTGTCCAAGGCTAAGTAACAATGGTCAGCAGGTTAAAATACTCCTCCTTAAAGGTACATGCACATCTTAACATAGTATTACACTTTTAACATTGTCAGATGTCCCAAAGGCCTTGATGGGACCATTGATGAAGCAAACATTCACCCTGAAGCAGGTGTACGGGTGAGCAAATGTTTGATCTGATCGATAGGTTTTAAGGAGACCCCAGAGAATAGAGAGAGAGAGGGCTGAACAGGTCAAAAATTTAAAGAGGGAATCCCAGAGTTTAGACTGAAAACATGGCCACCAATTGTGGAATGATTAAAACTGGGTGATGTCTGAGAGGCCAGAAATGGGAAGGTGCTGAGATTGCAGAGGATTGGTGGACTGGAGGCATTTGTAGAGATAGAGAATGTCATGAAGTGATTTGAAACAAGGATGAGGCTTTTAAAGTTGAGTTAAATGGAGTCAATGGACCTTATATTGCTCCTGGATGTCCTTGGGCATTGTCTAGACTCTGTATCAGAAGCCTAATCTCCTCATTGTTAATTTCAAATAATGAAAAATCAAACTGATTCATTGCTATAGTGTAATCCTTCCTGCTCAATTACCCTAAATGTACAGTTGTCAATATGCCTGGGATAACAATAGAGAATTGTACTCTGAATGTCCAGGTGGAATGCAAAGACTTAACGAAGCAAAAGCGATCAGAAAATTCAAATCATTAAAAATATTTATTTAGCTGTTGCTTATCCAGCTGGTCTTGCTATAGAAAAGGGCAAAGGAACATGTTCTGTCAGAAGCTTCAAATTTTCGAAAGGGAATCATCTATTTGTGGAAAGAAATATTTAAACTACCTAATTTAAACAGATGTAATTTGTGGTTACACTCATGTATTTACAAGGTAATTGCTAAGAATAATGAAAATTGAATTCCATATCACAAACCAATCATGCACATGCACGCACAAAGGTGCACAAACTTGGAAACACTTCCAACAACGGAGGTAAAACCCTTCACTTCATGGCTCTACTTTTGATTTACAGCATAATGCTGCAATAACTAAGTTTCTCCTGTGAATCTATACATGCCTCTTGAAATAAAGATACTTTTTTTTCTGAAAATTGTGTCATGTAAGTTAGATTATATTAAATCAGAAGAGGATGAGGCCATTCGACCCCTCAAACCTGCTCTGCCATTCAATATGATCATGGCTGATTCGCCAATCCTCAGGTTCACTTTCCAGCCCTTTCCCCGTAACCATTGAATATCCCACTAATCAAAAATTATTTGGAAATTACCTTGGACTGACTTTCGAACACCCTCCATGAGTATGAAAGGTTTTTAATTTTCCAGGAATATTGCTGTAATTTTTGAAGGCTTTGTTTTTGCCTTGCTGCATCTGCTTGTTTATAAAGTCCGCACTCTGTATGTCTGCTGGGCTAAATTGCCTGAGTTTCATTCATCTTGATTATATGGAAAGTCAAAGTCCCTAGCTACCTGCGTGGGCAGCTGCAAAATTGTGCAGTGTCAGGAAGGCAACACAGTGTTTTGTTTTATCAATTATTTGTTTATCATTTGTTTCCCCTGGCAGTCAAATGGCTGGTCATTAAATTCACTGGCAGTTTACTGGCTATCTGTCCAGGAGATTATCTAGTCTTCGCCAGTCTAACGGTGAGCTGTTTATTGTGTGAGACTTGCTTTCCATTCAAGAGTGAAGTATTGCAATATTTGTTTTCTGGATGCTGCTTGTCTGCCTGTCCTCATATTGGACAAATCTGCCACTGTATTGGTTAGTTCAGATTTTCCTGGTGATATTATGTTTGACAGTTCAGGATACTTGATTTATTTCTTTTTAGTACAATTGCAACATTTTCAAGCTGTTTTTGATTTTTTTATGGCAACGCTATCTGTTCTTGACATTTGATTTTCTTGCCAGCTCTGTGACATTCTGACCATGATGATTGATTTCCCTAGCAGCGTAGAAGCTATTCATTCCTGATATTTAAATTTCTTTCTGACACAGTGACTATTTATTCATGGCATCATGTCCCTTTGCGTGTCTTGCTGACGCTGGTCCAGTGAGTGTGCATCAGGCTATTTGACAAGCAAGCTGATGTTACTAGGTGGAAGAAAGTGAGGACTGCAGATGTCGGAGCTCAGAGTTGAGAGTGTGTTGCTGGAAAAGCACAGCCGGTCAGGGAGCAACCGAGGAGCAGGAGAATCGACATTTTGAGCGTAAGCTATTCATCAGAAGCTCTTCGCTAGGTTTACTGGTAGGGAAAAACCCCATGGTTGTGGTATCTCTGGCAATACAATTGGACCTTTGATCAAAATTTATCATTTGCCTATAGATGGTCTGCTTCAGTTTTTGCAACAAAAGGTTACTGTTTTCTACAGTGCTTTCCACCATATGTCAGATGTCTCTAAGCAATTTACAGCTGGTTAAAGACATATGAGTGGAGATGTTCCCACTAGTAGGAGAGACTAGGACCTGAGGGCACAGCCTCAGAATGAAATGACAACCCTTTAGAACTGAGATGTTGAGGAATTTCTTCAGCCAGAGGGTTGTGACTTTGTGAAAGTCATTGCCACAGAAAACTATGGAAACCAAGTCACTGAGTGCACTTAAGACAGAGATAGATAGGTTATTGGGATCAAGGGTTACAGGGTGAAGGCAGGAGAATGGGGTTGAGAAACATATCAGCTGTGATCGAATGATGGAGCAGACTCGATGGACTGAATGGCTTAATCCTGAGCTGGTATCTTGTGGTTATGGCTCATGACATAGGAACAAGACATAAACCATTCAACCCCATGTTTACCATTCAAGAATATCATGGCTGATATATCAAATTCCATATACCCATGTACCCTCAAAATTAGCCTGATTCCCCGTCGAACAAGAGTCTACCTCCACATGAAAAATATCTGATGAATTTGCTTCCTCTGCCTTCTGAGGCTGAGAATTCTAATGTTGTACAACCCATTGACGAAAACAAAAATTCTCCTCACTTCTGTCCTGAAAGGTAATCTATCATTTTCAAATACTGTCTCCTCATTCCAGACTGACTCAGAAGAGGGAACATCCTTCCCACATCCACCTTGTATCAGATCCTGAATAGTCTTGACATGTCAATCAAATCCCCCTTCTCTTTCCTAAACTGCAGTGGAAACAAGCCACGCCTGTCCAAGCTATCCTTTTCAAACAACTCACTATGTGTTGGTAGTAATCCAGTAAACCTCCTCTTGATTGTCTCCAAAGCATTTACATATTTCATTATACAGGGAGACCAAGCTTCATATAGAATTTGAGTTGTGGTCTCACCAATACTCGATACAACTGAGGGATAAATCCCTTACTTTGATGTTCAATTCCTATTATAATGAAGGACAGCATTCCATTAGCCTTCTTGATTACATGCTGAACCTGCAGACAAACTTTTTGTGACTCACATACTACAACAATCAGATCCCTCTACATCTCAGAATTCCACCGTCGTTCTCCATTTTTGTGTTTTCATTCTTCCTGTCAAAGTCAACAACTTCACACTTTCCCACCTCATTCTCTATCTGCAGTCAATTGACCTAGTTATGTCTGTATGCAAGATCCCTATGTCTTCTCCACAACAAATGCTCCTATCTATATGACATCTGCAAATGTAGATACCGTGCCTTTGCTCACTCACTTAAGTCACTGATATAAATCGCAAAAAGCTGACAGCCCAGCACTGACTCCTGTAAGCCTGCAATTGTCACATCCTGTCAATCAGACAAAGATCCATTTATGTATACACACAGTTTCCTACCGGATGGCCATGCTAATGTGTCACCTTGAAACTGTGAGTTCCAATTACTTTTAATGGTTTTTGATTTGGTACCTGATCAAATTCCTTCTGGAAATCCAAGTGCAGTACATTAATTGTTTGGCTTTTATTCCAAGACAATGTGCTCCTTATAACAACTTCAATAAGAAGAACAAAAGCTAATAAATTGATTTCCTTTTCACCAAACCATGCTGACCCCGCCTGATTATTTTGGTTTTGTTTTAGTGCTCATTTCTAATCTCATGAATGATGGATTCAAATATCGGCACCAACACAGTGAGTGAACTGACTAACAGCTTCCTATTTTCTGTCTCATTCCCTCTTGAATGATACGATATTTGCTACTTTTCAGACTGATGGAATCTTCCTGAAACTAAAACATTTGGAAAGTTAGTAGCAATGCTCCTATGACTACTTTAACCACCTCTTTTAAGATTCCAGGATGAAGTCTATCTGATCTGGGAGATTTGTCATCCTGCAACTCCATCAGTTTGCTTAATACCACCTCTAGACGTAATGCCACACTTTTGAATTATAAGCCAATTATTGTAATGCAAGAAAAGCTTTAATCAACCTACACAAGGCAATCTTCCCAAACAGCAATGATCTAGTGGTCAGATAATCTCTTTCTCTGAAACTGATAAATAATGACCAGGATAGCAGAACTCTCTC
>NW_025208418.1:0-1285 GCF_004010195.1 Chiloscyllium plagiosum | reverse complement strand
TCTCTATGACTTTGACATAACAAAAAATTCAGCTGACCATTCATTTCATTGTTGTTTGCAGGACTTGCTATGAACAAATTAATTACTAAACTTCAAAAGCAATCACACTCAAAATGACTCCATTGCCTGGGAAGAACTTTGTGATGTGAATGATGTTATGATGATGTTGGTGTACTGTACCTTTAAGAGAGTTAAAAGCTAGCAGTAACAGCACCAAGTGTTCTCAATAAGATACAACGTAACATGTGGTCCAGCTACTGGGGTAGCTAGGATAGCTGATTGCCTGGAGACAAAACCAGATTTGAATTAGGCCAATCAGTTTAAATTATGCCCCCCAAAAAATACCAAATTCCAATCCAGTTTGAATTGAGTATATTTACAATCTTGAAATCCAATGACACATCCGATGCTTTGGGGGCATAAGACCAGGAAAAATGGAACAGTTGGGGGGAGAACTGCCAAGCCACCAACTGCCTGAAAAATAGTTCTCTTAAAGGTACCTTTATCAAGGTACCTTTACCTGTGAAGCAGACTCGCCAAGAAGAAAAGAAGACCGGAATACAGAGAAGAACTGAAAGCTGCCTGATTTTGAGACAAGAAGGTTTTATTGGACTAGTATTGTAGAGGGGGAAGATAAAAGATAGGATGGAGGAAGGAGTTGTAAATAGTTGTTAGTTAATTATTCTCTGTTATACGTTAAGAAATAAAGTTGTTAATTTTTCTTTTTCTAGTTCTTGGCCTATTGAATTTTCACAAATTACTGCATGGGATGCATCTTTTCTGTGTTGCTCGGTTAAAATAAGCAGGAGAGTTTACCCCGTGTCGTAACAGTTTGGGAGCTTGTCGTTGGGATTTGAACTGGTTTTGACAGATTTGAATAGATTTGGGGGTACAAAAAATTCCAGCAGATTTAAACACTAGCAGGTTGGTGTCCTAGATCTTGAAATAAAGTGTAGGTGAGACAATTTGTTTAATTTTGGTGACTTATGATTGATTAAATTAAAAGTGAGAGAAATGGCTCTTAAAATTGCTAAAGAGTTTCGGGGATTTGAAGATGGTTCTCAATATTGCCAAGAAAGTTTTGAAGGAAAGAAAAAGGCCATACTTTTAGAATTAGCAATTAAGTTAGTTTTGGATTTAACCAAGGACAAAAGTAAAGCTGAAATTGTAAAGCAGTTACTCAAACACTTAGGTGTGTTAGAGAAACAGACAAGTGCAGTCAAAGTAGAAAAACTTCAATTACAATTGAGAAAAATTGAGTTAGAGGATAAACAGAGAGAGAGAG
>NW_025208417.1:11622-14577 GCF_004010195.1 Chiloscyllium plagiosum | reverse complement strand
AAGACGTTTACTTGCGGGAGCTTCTGATATGCTCCCAAAGCCTCTTACCGATTTCACCTATTCACACATCATTATTGGATGAGCAGGGTCCTGTCCCGGAATGTGAGCCTGAGTGGTCTCTGAGCCAAACTCCAATTTACCCCCGCACCCCCTACACTTCTCCTGTGGCCGTGCCGACCCGAGATGCCAACCACGAGGGAAGTCCGCCACCCCCTTACACAGTCAGGATCACCCGCTCCCGGTGCATCGCCCACGGCCCCGCTTGCGGACACCAGAGCACCACTGTGTCCGCTCCAACCGCGTTGCGAGGGGCCAACCAGACAGGCGCCTGTTGTCAAAGTTCTAGGGGGAAATATCGCGTATGAGGACCCGGTCTGAGACCGTGAACAGAGCGACTGGAGAGTGTGCTCAATAATCATGAGCAGAAACAAAACGCCCTCACTGAAATGGTCGCAGCCGGGACGGGGATGATAAAGGCAGGGGGCAGTCTGTGTCGGATCGGCCAGCCGGACGGCATCCCACAGAGATGGGAAGTACAGGACGTAGAGGTACGAGGGGAGGGGTGCTGCCCGTGCTGGGACAGGATGGCTCCCATGCCCCAAGGTTTCCTTCCCTGGGAAGACATGGCAAATTGGCTTCAATGAATGGCCAGTCCGCCAAGTCTGAACAGGCACCCCGGGGAATTCAAAAATCCCGGCGGGACAGTAGGTCCTTTGCTGCAGAAGGGGACACTTTAATTGTTACGGGAGCTCGCCTCCAGAGCAAGCTTGTGAAGGGGGGAGCAAGTATGAATCCCAGCTAGATACCACCTCCTCGGAGGATGAGGGGGAGATTATTGGGGATTTTGATAAGGGGTCCTACACATCATTCCCACGGCCCCACGGCGGCCCAATGCAGGGGACCTTCGCCACTATGCCGCCCGTTCAAGTGCCTCTTCTCGCCACTAGTATGGGGGTAGAGAAGTACGTCCCCTGGTCACGGACAGACCTAGGCGCCCTGGTCAGGAGGCTTCCTCCGATTGCCAACGGGGCGTCTGCCTGGATAGCGACTTTCGAGAGGGAGACCTGTCATGAGAAACTAGCGCTGGCGGATTTTAGAACCATAATGGTACGCATCCGAGCAGAGGAGGCGCTGATCAGGGCAGCAAGACTGGCTAGGTGTTCCAGGTCAGATGAAACTGTCTCGTTTGACCTCTACCGAAATTTAATCTGGCGGTCCCTGCGGGACAGCTTCCCCACTACTTTCCCGCTGGATGCGTTGGGGACCCTCAGACTAAAGGACGGGGAGGACGTACATGAATACCTGGGGAGGGCCTGGGACTTATGGGAGGCTGGGACAGGTGAAAGGCCAGATAGCTCTCCCTTGGCAATAGCACATTTTCGGAGGGGGGTGTCCGAGGGACTCCCTGCACCAGTGCAGAGCAAATTGAAAGACCTGGTGGGGGTGGATTCGATGAAGGAGGACATATGGAGGAAACAGGTACATCACTATCTGAACAGGCACCGTACATCGGAAAAGATGAAAGCCGACGGGCAGGCCTCCAAGACGACTACACAGATCTTAGAGCAGTTTGGGATGATTTGTTGATTGCCAGTGAAACTGACACCCAAAATTTGGAGGGGGTCCGCACCTTGCTGGACACCCTTGTGGCAGCCGGTTGTAAAGTAAAATGGGAACAGTGCCAGATAGCCCGAATATCAGTATCCTTTATGGGACGGATAGTAGGGAAAGGGGGCACCACACTTTCAAGAGCGCACACGGAAGCGATCCTCTCCTATGGCACCCCTATAACAGTACAAGACATGATGGCCTTCCTGGGGTTATGTGGGTGTTCTCGCACCTACGTCCCTGACTTTGTGACTATAACATCCCCACTCAGGGAAATGATCACGGAGGTTGGGGCAAAGAGGCTCAAGAGTCAGTTGCGATGGAACGCGGAGAGAGAGAAATCATTCAAGGAGGTGAAGCAAGCTTTGGGAGCAGCGGCCACGCTAGCGCACCCAGGCTATAGGCAAGGTTTCCACCTGGACGTGGCAGAGACTGGGGAGATAGTAAACGCCGTCCTGTACCAAAAGGACCGAGGCTGCAGGAGAGTGCTGGGGTATTACAGCTGCCGTTTAGAGCCCATTGAGACAGGGCAGCCAGGCTGAGCCAGATTTGTGGCAGCAGTAACAAAAGCGGTCAACGACACTGACCATCTAGTACTCTGCCATCCCTTGACTATTCATACAGATCACAGCATAGGAACCTTTCTGGCCTCCAACTCATTCAGCTTTTCAGCTGGGCGGCAGGTTAGAATTGAGAATGCCCTTCTGTCACCGCACATTACGTTTGCATCCGATAGGGGGAGTACTAGGAATATGATGGTGGCAGTGAATGGGGGATCCTTGAAGCCCCACGACTGTGTGGCCAGAGTGGCTGAGGAGAGGGGGATACGTAAGGGGTTGCACACAGAACCCCTGGCTGAGGCAGACTGGGACCTGTACACCGATGGTGGCAGCCGTCGGGAAGCAGGCGGCGTACGAGCCTCGTATGCCGTGGTCAGAGGTTCAGGGGGGGTACACGACACCATCGAGTCTGGGGAAATCCCACAGCCTGCATCTGCACAGCCAGCAGAGATTACAGCCCTGACAAGGGCATTAAAACTGAGTGAGGGACACCGAGTTAACATCTTCACTGACTCCAATTATGCATGGACCGCAGTCCACGTAGAGGGCACAGCATGGGTTAGACGTGGTTTTAAAACCAGCACGGGGAGGCCGGTAAAACACGACCAGAGTTTGCGACGGTTGCTCCAGGCAGTGCATCGTCCAAGGGAAGTGGCAGTAGTGAAAGTGCAAGGACACTCTGCCTTACATACCAGGGAAGCGCTGGGAAATGATGCAACTGACAGGGCAGCCAAACTCGCAGTACAGATGGTCACCCTGAGGTCAGGGACAGACACCCAACAGAGTC
>NW_025208417.1:10046-11124 GCF_004010195.1 Chiloscyllium plagiosum | reverse complement strand
GCTGGCCATGGGGGTGTGCATCTCGGTAGCTATTCTTGTCACTTGCGGGTGTTGCTGCATTACGTGTATCAGGACACTGGTAACACACACTATTGATCGTGCCCTATCAGGAACGGATGCCTCCTCGCCCGCATACCAGGCGATGATGCTGGACCAGCCTCCAGCTGAAGCTGCCCAGCGAGAGGGTACGCTCCAAAACCCGCACACGTTACAGGCGACATCACGGGTAATGAGTCGCAAGACTATCTACGACTTTCCCCTGTAACCCTAGTGCCCGATTCCCTCACTTTCACCCGGGTGTGGGTACTGTATTCCACAGACCCCGGGTTGTGTCATCTGTCCGTTTAAATCGGGAACTCACCCGGCTTTTACCTCAAGGGGCCCTTGCTGTCGACACAGCCGACGGCCTGTGGTGAAATTGCTAGAGTTCTAGGTAATCACTTTTCAAGTGTCTCCAATATGTTTACACAGCTGGCGGGCTGCGGGGGAACTCCTGCTGGTTCGAGAACTTAAATCCTAGAAAGCTTACTCAGCTGACAGCCGGATTGCCTCTGCGTGGGGGTAATTGCTTGTCTACAGATGCTTGCGGTTTATTTTTTTTTATTTTATTAAACAAATTACAAAAACAGTTTACAACAAACAGTTACATTTACAGCTACATACAAGAGACAGCAATTTTACAAGGGAGAGGAGCAGCAAAGCCAGGCCCCAAACCCTACCATTCAAACAGATTACAGGGACATGAGGACAAACCTCAAATCCCAGTTTCACAAAGATATAAAGAGACAACAGCAGTGACAGTTGTACATTAGACAGTACTGTTACATACAAAAGTGCAGACAATACAGACCCAGCAAGCCCCCATCCCTCCCACCTTCCGACCACTCTAAGGCAGCCCGCCCCTACCCACCTTCCGGTTCTCGGTCCACCTCATGCCCCTTCCAGTTTGCTTGCGGTTTATTTTTTTTTCTTTTTTTTCTTTTTTAGACAATACCGTTACACTCCTGTTTCATCTCCTCTTTATATATTTTTTTTCCTTTAACCCCCACACTACCACCTAAGTGCGGTAGTGCTTATT
>NW_025208417.1:7318-8993 GCF_004010195.1 Chiloscyllium plagiosum | reverse complement strand
TTTTTTTTCCTTTCTCTCTTGGATAGAAACAGATGCTGTAGTTTGTGTGCATGTCCGTTCCCGGTAGACGGGGGGACTATATTAATGTACGGCAATTCACACTGCTCACGGTGACAGGTCTATTTTAGGTTCGTCTATTTCCGTAGGGTACGGGGTTCCATGAGGTGTGTGCTTATGCTTCTTTCTTCCCCTACTACTACCCAATACTATCCCTTCTCCCTCAGTGTAACATCTGCTGTTCAAAAAAAATATAATAAACCCCTTCCATGTTAGTTTCGCCCACCTACATTGGCAGCACTTTGACTTATACTGTACGCTGCAGTCAGGGGCAGAGAAGTCCTGTATGCCCCGGGATTCAACTGCTGGTCACATCAGTGACTACTACACTGCAATTGGAGGTTCTACGTGGGTTTTGATCGGATTGCCACTGCCCGGCTCTGTCCTCAGCGGCAACTAGATGGAGGTTGCTGTCCGTTACTGACTGGAGGTTATCCAGTGGCAGAAGAGTCTCCTCGGGCACGGGTCAGCCTGGCACAGGTGCAATTGCGCAGTGCACTCGGAGGAGATTGCCTCCGACCACATGGCCTGCAGTACATACATCAGACGCCTGGACGGGCCTGCAGGCCTGTGAACCATTCTGGCCAGCGGGAAAGCCGCGCCACAGTACACTGTTCCAATGGGTTTCCGATTGCTGGCGTGTACCTGACTGCGGGCAGTATGCCCTTACATTTTCTCGTTTGTTTTAAAAAAAAACAGACACAAGACAAAACGCACACCACCGTAGCGAATGGGCATTTACACTTGGGACTTTTTTTTTTGGACAACAGACGTGGCACCCGATGTAGTTTACTTTCCCCCTTCCGGCCCTCTTACGTTCGTTACTGTTTACATGAGTTGGTGTGGCCTCAGTAGAGGCCAAGGGAGGGAATGTTGGGGAGATTTCACTGCGGTGTTTAATGTAGGGCTAGGGAGGGTGACACTTCCAGCCCTGAAATGGTTAACAACAGCCAAGCGAGCTGCTGCAGGCGACTGCATGACTGCTGGAGCTTGTAAGGGATATGCATAATGTTAATTAAATCTTGGAGCCTGTAAAAACCAGCCAGTATCAATTGCCCCATCGAAACTCGGGATTAATAAAGAAACCGATCGGAATCTGTAACTGTTAGACAAGTGTGAATTGCTCTATCAGAACCTGTAACTAGTGAGTGTGAATGGCTCTATTTAAGTCTAAAGTTCATAAGTGTAATTGTCAATTTAGTTAAACTAAAACTATTGAAAATGGCTAGCCTGTCAGACGCATAGTAATTCCTTGAAACAATGAACTATCGAATACGGGATCGGAACCGCTCCCGGGGATGGCTGAGCCATTGTCAAGCACAGCAGGAGCTGGACAGGCACTTCAATGCGGCCAATAGGAGGACGGATCCCCAGCGCGCGCAGATGAATGGACCAATGGGGAAGGCGAACTGACCGGGGACTCCAGGCAGCGCGAAGTATAATTGTGTCAACTTTGAACGGGAAGGCAGAACGCCTTCTCCAACGAATGCATGCTTGTAGATTCATTGTACCAGTTTCTGTGAATAAACGGCTGTCTGCGTCTAACCATAGTTGCCAGTGAGAGTCTCCCCCTCCGAAAAAACACGCAAAGACAGGACCCCGCGGGTCCGTCTTAACA
>NW_025208417.1:5121-7007 GCF_004010195.1 Chiloscyllium plagiosum | reverse complement strand
CGACTTGTCAATCTTAATGCTTGACAAAATTTTCTGCGCATCAGCTTCCTCTATCTCTATCCATTCCAGCATGCGCACCTGCTCTTGAAAGGTTTCATTCACTACAAAGTTTGTTTCTTTCGTAAAGACAGAAGCAAAAAACGCATTTAGGGCTTCCCCTACCTCCTGAGACTCCACACACAAATTCCCTATGCTATCCCTGATCGGCCCTACTCTTTCTTTGACCATTCTCTTATTCCTCACATAAGTGTAAAATGCTTTTGTGTTCTCCCTAATCCGTTCTGCCAAGCCTTTCTCGTGCCCCCTCCTGGCTCTCCTCAGACCATTTTTGAGCTCCTTCCTTGCCTGCCTGTAATCCTCTAGAGCTGAGCTTGACACTAGCTTCCTTACCTTTTGTAAACTACCTTTTTCCTTTTGACAAGAAGTTCCAACGCTCTCATCATCCAAAGTTCCTTTATCTTACCACTTCTTGCTTGTCTCAGAGGGACATATTTATTCATCACTTGCAACAACTGTTCCTTAAACAGTCTCCACATGTCTATAGTGCCTTTACCATGGAACAATTGCTCCCAATCCATGCTTCCTAACTCATATCTAATCGCATCATAGTTTCCTCTTCCCCAATTAAATATCCTCCCATTTTGCCTAATCCTCTCCTTTTCCATAGCTATGCAGAATGTGAGGTAGTTGTGGTCATTATCTCCAACAAGCTCTCCCATCACAAGATCTGATACCTGCCCCGGCTCGTTTCCAAGCACTAAGTCTAGAATGGCCTCTCCCCGGTCGGCCTGTCAACGTACTGAGTTAGGAAACCCTCCTGAACACACCTTACAAAAACAGCTCCATTCAAATCTTCTGCTCGAAAGAGATTCCAATCAATATTGGGAAAGTTAAAGTCACCCATTATAACAATCCTACTACGTCCACAGTTTTCCAAAATCTGCCGACCTATGCTTTCTTCCATTTCCCTGCTGCTATTGGGGGACCTGTAGTAAACCCCTAATGAGGTGACTGCTCCCTTGCTGTTCCTAATTTCCACCCATACTGACTCGGTCGGCAGATCTTCCTCGAGGGCGGCACGGTGGTACAGTGGTTAGCACTGCTGCCTCGCAGCGTCAGAGACCCGGGTTCAATTCCCGCCTCAGGCGACTGACTGTGTGGAGTTTGCACGTTCTCCCCGTGTCTTCGTGGGTTTCCTCCGGGTGCTCCGGTTTCCTCCCACAAGTCCAAAAATGTGCAGGTCAGGTGAATTGGCCATGCTAAATTGCCCGTAGTGTTAGGTAAGGGGTAAATATAGGGGTATGGGTGGGTTGCGCTTCGGCGGGGCGGTGTGGACTTCGGCGGGACGGTTGGGCCGAAGGGCCTGTTTCCACACTGTAAGTAATCTAATCTAATGGAAGCTTCTGTAGCTGTGATATCCTTTCTGATTAGTAGTGCTACACCCCCTCCTCTTCTCCCCTCTCCCTATTCTTTTAAAATGCTATAAACTCTGGAACATCCAGCAACCATTCCTGCCCCTGAGAAACCCATGTCTCTGTTATGGCCACAATATCATAGCACAGGTACTGATCCATGCTCTAAGTTCATCACTTTTATTCCTGATACTCCTTGCGTTAAAGCAAGCACACTTTAACTGATCCCTTAGCTCCTTTCCAGGAAAATCCTTCCTACTAGCAGGTCTACCTCTTGCTATTGCCTCATCTGCATCAACTCTCACCTCTGGTATACAGCTCAGGTTCCCACCCCCTGCCAATACTAGTTTACACCCTCTCGAACTACTCGAGCAAACCTTCCACCCAGGACATTGGTCCCCTTCCAGTTCAGATGCAACCCATCCTTCTTGTACAGGTCCCACCTTCCCCAGAAGGCATCCCAATTATCTACAT
>NW_025208417.1:0-5115 GCF_004010195.1 Chiloscyllium plagiosum | reverse complement strand
CACCCGATCGGAGACGTCCCGGACCCTGGCACCAGGGAGGCAACATACCTTCCGGGAATCCCGATCCTGACCACAAAATCTCCTGTCGATTCCCCTATCGAGTCCCCTACCACGAGTACTTTTCTATTCTGCCCACTTCCCTTCTTCGCCACAGTGTCAGGCTCAGTGCCAGAGAACTGACTGCTATGGCTTTCTTCTGGTAGGTCATCCCCCCAGCAGTATCCAAAACAGTATACTGATTGCTGAGGGGAATTTCCACAGGGGATCTCTGCACTGTCTGTCTGGGCCCTTTCCTCCCCCGAACTGTATCCCATCTATCCTTGTCCTGAGCCTTAGGAGTGACCAACTCCTGGTAATTCCTCTCAATTACCCCCTCAGCCTTCCGAATGATCCGTAGTTCATCCAGCTCCAGCTCCAATTCCTTAACACGGTTTTCAAGGAGCTAGAGTTGGGTGCACATCCCGCAGATGTAGCCAGCGGAGACGTGTGTCATGTTTCCCACCTGCCACATTCTGCAGGAGGAGCAAGCAACTGCCCGAGCATCCATACACGACTTATCTGAACACCCACTCAGTACTAAAGTAGAAAGTTTAGTTCAAGTTGCTATAAAATTAATAACAAACTTATATTCAATAGAGAAAATTTAGATTAGAATAGATTAGATTACATACAGTGTGGAAACAGGCCCTTCGGCCCAACAAGTCCACACCGACCCGCCGAAGCGTAACCCACCCATTCCCGTACATTTACCCCTTTACCTAACACTACGGGCAATTTTAGCATGGCCAATTCACCTGACGTGCACATCTTTGGACTGTGGGAGGAAACCGGAGCACCCGGAGGAAACCCACGCAGACACGGGGAGAACGTGCAAACTCCACACAGTCAGACGCCTGAGGTGGGAATTGAACCCGGATCTCTTGCTTTGTGAGGCAGCAATGCTAACCACTGTGCCACCGTGCTGCCAGCTTTGGCGAATTTCTCCAGCACTTTTTGACTTCATTTTGGATTTTGAGTGTCTGCAAAATTGTGCTTTTATATGGCTGCTTGGTCATGCTGGGATCCAAATTCTTGGGAGATGTCGGAGATATTTCCGTCCAGGCAAGTGGGGAGTATTCCATCACATTCCTGACCTGTGCCTTGGAGATGGTGGAGAGGCTTTTGCAGCCATGAGGTACATCCCTCACTTCAATGTTCCTGCCCCTGAGCTGCCCTTGTAGCCAAAGTACTTACATTGTAAATCCATTTCATTTTCAGCTCAATGGGAACTCCCAGCTTGTTGATTGTAGGGGATTCAGCAACAGCAAAGCCATTGAATGTCAAAAGGCGTTATTTATATGATCTATTATTGGAGGTAGTAATTGTTTCGCATTTGTGTGGCACGGATGTTAATTGCCATTTGTCAGCCCAGGCCTGGAACATAGAACATCGAACATTACAGCGCAGTACAGGCCATTCGACCCTCAATATTGTGCCAACCTATGAAACCAGTCAGAGGCCTACCGAACCTACACTACTCCATTCTCATCCATATGTTTATCCAATGACCATTTAAATGTTTTTAAAGTTGGAAATCTACGACTGTTGCAGGCCGGGCGTCCCCTGCCTTTGCTACTCTCTGAATAAGGAAACTACCTCTGACATCTTACAGCTTCTTACAGTGAGCGAATTTCTGATCCAAACCACTAAATCACCCTCAACCCCATTCCTCAATTAGGTTAGCGAGGCACGATCTACCCTTCACAAAAGCATTTTGACTATCCCTAATCAACTTAGTCCTTTCTAGATGATCATAAATCCTAACTCTTCTAGCCTTTGCGAACACTTTACACACAATCGAAGTAAGGCTCACTGGCCTATAATTACAGGGTTGTCTCTACTCCCCTTCTTGAACAAGGGAACAACATCTACGATCCTCCAGTCTTCTGGCACTATTCTTGTAGACAATGACAAAATACACATCAAAGTCAAAGGCACTGCAATCTCCTCCCTGACTTCCCAGAGAGTCCTAGGATAAATCCCATCTGGCACAGGGGACATATCTATTTTCACACTTTCCAGAATTGCTAACAGTTTCTCCTTATGAACCTCAATCCCATCTTGTCTAATAGTCTGTACCTCAGTATTCTCCTCAACAACATTGCCTTTTTCCAGTGTGAATACTGAAGAAAAATATTCATTCTGTACCTCTCCTATCTCCTCGAACTGCACGCACAGCTTCCCATTACTGTACTTGACTGGTTCTAAACTTATTTGAGTCATTCTTTTATACCTTTTTAGATTAGATTACTTACAGTGTGGAAACAGGCCTTTCGGCCCAACAAGTCCACACCGACCCGCCGAAGCGCATAGCACCCATACCCCCACATTTACCCCTTTTAACCTAACACTATGGGCAATTTAGCATGGCCAATTCACCTGACCTGCACATCTTTGGACTGTGGGAGGAAACCGGAGCACCCGAAGGAAACCCACGCAGACACGGGGAGAATGTGCAAACTCCACACAGTCAGTCGCCTGAGTCGGGAATTGAACCCGGGTCTCTGGCGCTGTGAGGCAACAGTGCTAACCACTGTGCCACCGTGCCGCCCAGACATAAGTCTCAAAAGCTTTAGTGTTTTCTTTGTTCCGACCTGCCAAAACTTCTCATGTTCCCTCCTGGCTCTCTCTTTCGATCCTTACTGGCTGACTTGTAAGTCTCAAGCACCCTAATTGAACCTTATCGTCTCATTCCCGACTCAGGCGACTGACTGTGTGGAGTTTGCACGTTCTCCCCGTGTCTGCGTGGGTTTCCTCCGGATGCTCCGTTTTCCTCCCACAGTCCAAAGATGTGCAGGGTCAGGTGAATTGGCCACGCTAAATTGCCCATAGTGTTAGGTTAAAGGGGTAAATGTAGGGGTAGGGGTATGGGTGGGTTGCGCTTCGGCGGGTCAGTGTGGACTTGTTGGGCCGAAGGGCCTGTTTCCACCCTGTAAGTAATCTAATCTAATCTTAAGCCTCCCTCTTCCCTTGACAAGAGATTGAACTTCTTTAGTAAATCACGGTTCCTTCGCTCAAACACTTCCTCGTTGCCTGACAGGTACATACTTATCAAGGACATACAGTAGCTCTTCCTTGAACAAGCTCCACATTTCAATTGTGCCCTGCAGTTTCCTTCTCATCCTATGCATCTTAAATCCTAATCACATCATAATTGCCTTCACAGTTGAAAATGTGTTGCTGGAAAAGCGCAGCAGGTCAGGCAGCATCCAAGGAGCAGGAGAATCGATGTTTCGGGCATGAGCCCTTCTTCAGGAAACAGGAGAGCTGAAGAAGGGCTCATTCCCGAAACGTCGATTCTCCTGTTCCTTGGATGCTGCCTGACCTGCTGCGCTTTTCCTGCAACACATTTTCAGCTCTGATCTCCAGCATCTGCAGTCCTCACTTTCCCCTTGATAATTGCTTTCATCTCAACTATATCTCTTGCCCTGCGGAATATGCCTGTCCATTTCCATCACTGAAGTAAATGTAATCGAATTGTGGTCACTGTTACCAAAGTGCTCACCTGCCTCCAAATCTAACATCAAGCCTGGCTCATTAGCCGGTACCAAATCCAATGTGGCCTCGCCCCTTGTCTGCCTATCTGCATACTGGGTCAGGAAACAGTCCTGCACATGTTGGACAAAAACTGACCCATCTAAAGTAAGCATTTTCAGTCAATATTTGGAAAGTTAAAGGTCCCCATAGCAACTACCCTGTTACTTTCTCTCCTATTCACAATCATCTTTACAATGCTTTACTCTACTTCCCTAGGACTTTTCAGAAGCCTATACAAATCTCCAAACAGGTTGACCTCTCCTTTCCTGTTTCTAACCTCAGCCCATTCTACTTCAGTAGATGAGTCATCATCAAACGTCCTTTCAGCCACCGTAATACTATCCTTGTCTAACAATGCCTCACCTCCCCCTCTTTTATCATCGTCTCTGTTCCTACTGAAACATCTAAAACACGGAACCTGAAACAAACGATCCATGTCTCCAAAATGGCCACAACGTCAAAGTCCCAGGTACCAACCCATGCTGCAATTTCACCCACCTTATTCCGGATGTTCCTGGCATTGAAGTAGATACACTTCAAACCACCTTCCTGTTTTCCGTTCCACTCCTGTGATCTTGAAACTTTATTTGTGAGCTCACTACTCTCCACCTCCTGCACACTGGAGCTACAATTCAGGTTCCCTTGCTGAATTAGGTTAAACATTCACGAAGCACATAAGTAAATTGCACCCCAAGGATATTGGAACCCCTCTGGTTCAGGAAAAGACCATGCTGTTTGTAGATGTCCCACTTACCCCAGAATGAGCCCCAATTATCCGGGTATCTGAAACCCTCCCTCCTGTAACATCCCTGGAGCCACATGTTCAAATACAATGTCACCTTATTCCTCACCTCACGAGCATGTGACATGGGTAACAAACCAGAGACATCAATTCTGTTTGCTCTAGCACTACACTTCCACCCTAGCTCCCTGAATTTCTGCCTTAAATCCCCATCCCGTTTCCTACATACGTTGTTTTTGCCTATGTGGAGCACGACTTGGGGTCGCTCCTCCTCCCACTTAAAGATACCGAAAACATGTCAGACACATCATGAACCCTGGCACTTGGGAGGCAACACATCAACCGTCAGTCTCTCTTGTTCCCACAGAACCTTCTATCATTCCCCCTAATTATGAAGTCCCCAATGACTAATGTTCTGCTCCTCTTCCCCCTTCCCTTCTGCGCACCAGGGACATACGCTGTGCCAGAGTCCTCTACCCCATGTGTTACTCCTGGTAAGTCATCCCCCGCAGCAGTATCCAAAACAGTATACTTGCTGTTGAGGGGAATGGCCACAGGGAGTCCCTGCACTGTCTGCTGACTGTAATCCATCTACCATTCCCCTAATCTGAGGTGTGACTACCTCCCTGTAACTCCTCTCAATTATTCCCTCAGCCTCCTAATTGATCCGAAGTTCATCCAGCTCTGTGCCCAGTTCCCTCACGCCGTTTCCGAGGAGCTGAAGTTGCCCGGATCTTGCTGCAGAGCCACATGGAGTGCTTCCATATCTGAGGAGGGAAGAATGCTGCTGAACATTG
>NW_025208416.1:13500-14577 GCF_004010195.1 Chiloscyllium plagiosum | reverse complement strand
ATTCAAGAGTTATGGGGAAAAGGCAAGAAAGGACAAGAGAGTCAGCCATGCCAGCTGTGTGCCATGAGCCCTGATGAAGGGCATTTATCCAAAACATCAATTCTCCTACTCCTTGGATGCTGCCTGACCTGCTGTGCTTTTCCAGTACCACACCCTCGACTCTAACCTCCAGCATCTGCAGTCCTCACTTTTGCCGAGCATGGCTTTGTGTCCACCTGTTATTGGTGACAGGTGAGGCCAGATTGCATGACCAGTTGCAATTTTAATCAGGGCATGGGTACAAGCGATGCTGGGATCATGGCAGAGATCTGCTGAGTGGTGAGTTATTCTGTGAATGGCAGGTGGTTAAATGAAACTGGAATTATGCCACAGGGTGGGGTAGGCAGAGAACTTTGCGGTGAGAAATTTCACTAGGCCTCCACAAAAAAAAACTCAAAACAACTTGCATGTAGCCAGAACACAAAAGTTCAATCCTACAAGCTACACAGGTTTTCCTGCATTCTTAGAAAGAAAAGAAATTGTATTTAACACAGACTGAGTAAAATAATAAAAGCATTCAACTTCCATGCATTCATATTCTTGAAGTTCACACACCTTCAAATAGATTGCAGAGCAGAAGATAAGCTCTGCTTATAAGGCACATTGTGCTCTGGAAGGTAAGCAGCTTCACTGGCTCCAGGTTGAACTGTTTTTCTTCTGGGTTTGATCAAGGCGTTTTAAAGGTGCAGATAGGCTTTATCTGTGTTTTTCATGACAGCAACTGCTGAATTCAAAACGTCTGTCTCCAAACTTTGGCTTGTTAAAGTCACCAGACAGAATTCATAAATTGCAAGCTTGATGAAGAGAAAGAGAGAGATCACATGGGGATCTTAACATAGAACATAGAACCAATACAGCACAGAACAGGCCCTTTGGCCCACGATGTTGTGCCGAACATTTGTCCTAGCTTAAGCACCCATCCATGTACCTATCCAATTGCCACTTAAAGGTCACCAATGATTCTGACTCTGCCGCTCCCACAGGCAGCGCATTCCATGCCCCCACCACTCTCTGGGTAAAGAACCTACCCCTGACATC
>NW_025208416.1:0-12522 GCF_004010195.1 Chiloscyllium plagiosum | reverse complement strand
ATGGTGCTCCATGTTTGGGAGTGGGTGGGTGTGTTGGGCTGTTGTTCCCTTCCCGGTGTGTGACATATACTGCTCCATATTGGATAGGGGTTTCAGCAGCTTTGACTCACATCTTTTAAACTTGATCTGTGCCTGGCCACTGAACGTCCGACTTCTGTGTTTATCCCTTTGAACTGATCGTGTGGTCAGTAACACGAGGAAGCCCCTTGAGTATTATTGTAAAGGACCAGGCACCTAACATCTCTGACATTGCTGTCACTTTAAATAAAGGTTATTTGCTCCTTTTCTTGAAAGAGAGATCTTAAAGGCCGAACTACCTACTGCAAACTGTTGAAGTAAATAATTTAGGAGGCTTTTTTTATATCTATATAAATAGCGATAACAATGGTCAGTTCGCACAGACCAGGCTTTCCAGTTTATCTGAGCTGTAACAATCACCAGGTGCCTGGGGTGGGAGAAGGGTTGGATGCTTCAGTAAATAATCCCGAGCTGCTATTCTCTCTTATGCTGTTTCCTCTTGGATTGGAGACCTACATGCCTGACTGACTGGCCTTGGGTGTGTCTTTTTGTTAAGGGACACGTTTATGGGATGATCGTACATTGGAACTGTTCATTAGTGGAAATACTATGTCTATTATTCTGTTAAGATTTCCAGTAGTTAAGTTATTCTACGTACCTCTTCTTTTTGCATATATTTTTTATTAGAGTGTTTAAATATATTGTGTTATGCTTTAAGTCGAGTGGTTTGACCAGCTGCATCACATCTGGAACATCCATTTCACATCCACCTTTACTATAAGACAAAATTGGCTTCCAGGCTGCTATCTTAAAGCATTTTAAGGCAGTCTGGTCTGGTCCATTGCAAAGAGGGGACTCTTGTCCGTTTCGAAATCGATAATTCCAAATTGGGTTCAGGTTCAGAATCCCTACAGTGTGGAATCAGGCCATTTGTCCCAACAAGTCCACACCAATCCACCGAAGAATAACCCACCAAGACCCATTCCCCTATCCTATTATTCCATACTTACCATGATTAATGCACATAACCTACACGTCCCTAAAGAGTATGCACAATTGAACATGGCCAATTCACCTAAACTGCACATTTTTGGGCTGTGGGAGGAAATCTGAGCACCCAAAGGAAACCCACGTGGGGAGGGGGAGAATGTGCACAGGGAGATTGATGGGTTCAAGGCGGCGTTTGGGAGTTATTGGTGCCTTTTGTTCCGGGTGTTGAATTCGGTTGGTTTGAACAGTGCTTTGTGAAGTAATGGTTCTTTCTGTCTCTAAGACTTCTCTGGGTGTGGAAGAAGTGAATTTGGAGATTTTTCGAAAGGTGAACAAGGCAAGGTTTTTAGAATTGGCAGACAAACTGTAGTTGGGTTTGTATTTGTCTGTGAGAAAAGGGGAGATAATTATAGCTATAGCTTGGCATTTAGATTTTGGTGGAAACACCATTAGAATGTTTGGAAAAGTCTGGAATTCAATTGCAGAAGAGGCAGATTGAACACAAAATGAATTGAAACAGTTTAAAATACTATTAAAGGTAGAATTAAAAGAAAATACAGGGAGGTGGGCAGAGGGGTGGGGTGGCCTTGTTAGTTAAGAACAAAGTTAAATCTATGGCAGTAAACGACATAGTGTTGGATGATGTGGAGTCTGTGTGGGTGGAATTGAGGAACCACAAAGGCAAAAAAAAAACATAATGGGATTTATGTAGAGACTTCCTAACAGTGGTCAGGGCCAGTGGCGCAACATGTAACGGGAAATAGGAAAGGCATGTCAGAAAGGCAAGGTCACGGTGATCATGGGGGACTTCAATATGCAGGTGGACTGGGTAAATAATGTCGCCAGTGGATCCAAAGAAAGGAAATCATGGAATGCTTACAGGACGGCCTTTTGGAGCAGTTTGTCATGGAGCCCACACGGGAGCAGGCTCTTCTGGACCTAGTGCTATGTAATGAACCAGACGTTTTAAAAGATCTTAAAGTAAGGGAACACTTAGGAAGCAGCGATCATAATATGGTAGAGTTCAGTCTGCAGTTTGAAAGAGAGAAGGCAAAATCGGATGTAATGGTGTTACAGTTAAATAAAGGTAATTATGAGGGCATGAGAGAGGAACTGACGAAAATAGACTGGAAGCAGAGCCTAGCAGGGAAGACAGTAGAGCAAAAATGGCAGGAGTTTGTAGGAGTAAAAGTTTCTTTCAATACATAAGAAACAAACGACAGATAAAAGTAGACATTGGGCCACTTCAAACTGATGCTGGAAGGCTAGTGATGGGAGATAAGGAAATAGCTGGAGAACTTAATAAATACTTTGCATCAGTCTTCACAGTGCAAGACATGAGTAATATCCCAAAAATTAAAGGGAGTCAGGGGGCTGAGTTGAGTATGGTTGCCATTACAAAAGAGATAGTGCTAGAAAAGCTAAAATGTCTTAAAATTGACAAATCCCCTGGCCCCGATGGGCTACATCCTAGAGTTCTGAGGGAGGTGGCTGAGGAAATAGTGGAGGCATTGGTTGAGATCTTTCAAAAGTGACTGGAGTCAAGGGAAGTCCCGGATGATTGGAAGATCGCTGTCTCAACCCCCTTGTTCAAGAATCAAGACAAAACATGGAAAATTATAGGCCAATTAGCCTAAGCTTGGTTGTTGGTAAAATTCTAGAATCCATCGCTAAGGATGAGGTTTCCAAATTCTTGCAGGAGCAGGTCGGATTACAAGTCAACATGAATTTAGGCAGGGGAGGTCGTGCCTGGCAAACCTGTTGGAATTCTTTGAAGTGGTGACAAGTAGGTTTGACCAGGGAAACCCAGTGAATGTGGTCTATCTAGACTTCCAAAAGGCCTTTGATAAGTGCCACACGGGAGGCTGCTGATTAAGTTGAGGGCCATGGTGTTCGAGGTGAGCTATTGGTATGGATTGAGGATTAGCTGTCTGACAAAAGGCAGAGAGTTGGAATAAAAGGTTCTTTTTCGGAATGGCAGCCGGTGACTAGCGGTGTCCTGCAGGGTTCAGTGTTGGGTCCGCAGCTGTTCACGTTATATATTAATGATCTGGATGAAGGGACTGGGGGCATTCTAGCGAAGTCTGCCGATTATACGAAATGAGGTGAACGGGTAGGTAGTACTGAGGAAGTGGGGAGGCTGCAGAAGGATCTAGACAATTTGGGAGAGTGGTCCAGGAAATGGCTGATGAAATTCAACGTGAGCAAATGCGAGGTCTTACACTTTGGAAAAAAAAATACAAGCGTGGACTACTTTCTAAATGGTGAAAAAAATTCATAAAGCCAACGTACAAAGAGATCTGGGAGTGCTAGTCGAGGATTCTCTAAAGGTAAACATGCAGGTTGAATCCGTGATTAAGAAAGCGAATGCAATGTTGTCATTTATCCAAGAGCGTTGGAATATAAAGCAGCGATGTGCTACTGAGCCTTTATAAAGCTCTGGTTAGGCCCCATTTGGAGTACAGTGTCCAGTTTTGGACCCCACACCTCAGGAGGGACATACTGGCACTGGAGGGTGTCCAGCGGAGATTCACATGGATGATCTCTGGAATGGCAGGCATTACATACGAGGAACGGCTGAGGATCCTGGGATTGTATTCATAGGAGTTCAGAAGGTTAAGGGGAGATCTAATAGAAACTTACAAGATAATAAATGGCTTGGAAAGGGTGGACGCTAAGAAATTGTTTCCGTTAGGCGAGGAGACTAGGACCAGTGGGCACAGCCTTAGAATTCAAGGGGGTCAATTCAGAACAGAAATGTGGAGACATTTCTTCAGCCAGAGAGTGGTAGGCCTGTGGAATTCATTGCCACGGAGTGCAGTGGAGGCTGGGACGCTAAATGGCTTCAAGGCAGAGATTGATAAATTCTTGGTGTCACAAGGAATTAAGGGCTACGGGGAGAATGCTGGTAAGTAGAGTTGAAATACCCATCAGCCATGATTAAATGGCGGAGTGGGCTCGATGGGCCGAATGGCCTTACTTCCACTCCTAGATCTTATGGTCTTATGGTCTAAAAAGAGAGGAAGACGAAAGACAGAAAAGGAAAGATGAAAAGCAGAAAGACAGAGAGTTTCAATTTCAAAAGTTAGCAATTAGAGAGGAAAGTCGACTTCGCAGGGTGGAGATGAAGGCAGAGGGTAGGCGGCGTGAGGTGAAGAGTGAGGATGAGCTTATGTCCGAAACGTCGATTCTCCTGTTCCTTGGATGCTGCATTACCTGCTGCGCTTTTCCAGCAACACATTTTCAACTCTATAGTAGCCAAAGGTCTGATAGGGATCTGTTTAAATACCTCAGGCATTGTCTAAATTTGATGAGAAGGATGCAGACGCCTTTTTAATTTCATTTGAGAAAGTGGCTAAACGGATGCCGTGGCCACTGACCATGTGGATTTAGTTGATCCAAACAAAGCGGGTCGGGAAAGAAGTAAGGTATTTGCATCCCTATCGGAGGGTGTATCTGGTCAGTATGAGGGGGTGAAAGAAACGTCCCTGGTTAAAGGTACATGGGATTTGAAAGAATCAAACAAAGTAATTTTGAAAGGTGGATAAGGGGATTAAAAGCAAAGCAATCTATGACACTCTTCGAGAGATTCTTACCTGGGAGGAGTTCAAAAATCCAGTTTCTGCAGTCGTGAGAACTCGTGTGGAAGAGCAAAGAGTTAAATTGGCAAGCCTAGAAGCTGAAATGGCTAATGATTAGCAGTTGGTCCATAAATTAAAGTTCGGCTTCTGTGAGGGATGGAGAAGAATGTGCGAGATCTTGAAATATATACCTGTGAGAGTAAGGTTTATTGGCATAGGCCAGGAGTAGCAGGTAAAGAGGTTTCAGCATTGAGCGGTACAGAAGCATGTAAATCTTCTAAGCTGAGACATGAGGAGACATGTCATTGAGAAGGACTATTGGAGAGATGAGATTTGCTCCATTATGTAATGTGTGGTTGCAGTGTCCGATTAAACTAACAACAGAAAAATACACAATTGAGCTTGGTGTTGGCGTTACATTTCAGCATTTAACTTGTAAATAAAGTGCCCGAGACAAATCCACATGCGATCATAATCCTAAATGGTTTTGGAGAAATTTAGGGAGAAAACTTCTGAGTTTTTAAAATTGAGGTTATTATTGTTGCCATTCAATTTGGAATTTATACAGGTGACAGGATGAGAAACCGTACTTGCTGCCAAGTTGTCGAGACTTGAATGAAGAAGAACAGAGGCGTTCTGTGGCCGGAGTAAACTGAATGAGATAAAATGGAGTTGCGAATGTTTGCATGCTTAGTGTCAATACAATATATATATGTATTGTAGTCTACTAAAACAGTAAGAATAAGGAGTTTAAAATTGAATCACCTTTGCACATTGATTGTTATTTGTTTTCAAAGGGGGAGTTGTGACTTTTATGGTCCGGTACTTTCCAGGCAGGACTGGTGACTTATCCATCATTTCCCTGTATGTCGACATCAATGTCACCATTCAGAGTCGGAGGATACATATGGTGGATGAGGTGAATACAATGTTTCTCCCTCAGCAGGGAGCTGCCGAGTGTATCCTTGTTTTCCCAGTAATTTTCTCAATGATGTACATGACTCTGCGAGTTCCCATTTCATTGAGGAGATGGAGGGGAACTGAAGGACATCTCACTCCATTAATGTAACAGTGCGCCCATGCACAGTATATCATGTTGGTGAATATCCACTGTCCTCGCAACATCCACAGCCTCTTCATTCAGAAGCAGTCAGACCATTCCTTCATCATCATTCTCCATGTAGAAAGAAATAAATGCATCTTAAAGGCTGTCCCCTTGCTACACGTTTCAAAACACTGTCCCTACTGCCAACCAACAACATCAAAATATGTTCTGAGAGCAACCGGGCCCCTGGGAATGTTACAGAGCAGACCATCAGGGAGATGGAGCAAAACCTCCCATGTCTGAACGGGTCTGAGTGAACTCCCCAGTACACAGTGTTACTAAGCCCTTTAATCTCTCTCGATTTCGGAAACATCCTCCCTTCCATTCTTCCTGCAAATTTAATGACAGGTTATATCATATTATATTCCACCTGCCTCTCTTGATCATTTAATGCCTTGCTTATCACAGAGTCATCACCAAACGTAGTAGACGTACATCTGTTCCATCCACCTGATCATTGATATAGATTGTAAATAGTTGAGGTCCCCGCACTGGTCATTGTGTGACTCCACTAATGACGTTCTGTCAAACTGATTTAGACTGATTTATCCGGAGTGCGTGCTTCCTGTTTGATAACCAGTCCTCCCTCATTCCTGTGTAACACATTCGAAGGGCTGAATAAGAACAAGGAACATCAGTCAGTAATTCAGCTGCTCGAACCTGATCCACCACTGAATGGCTGATGTTATCGTGGCCTCTGTTCCACTTTCCTGCCATCCCTCCATCCTGAAATTCTATTCTGCTGTCATCGATTGCTGCACATGAAAAAATATCCACTCCACATCTACACTGTCAATTACTTTTAGCATTTTACAGATCTCAATGAGATCTCCTTTCATTATTATAAACATGACACTATAGACCTGAACTGCTGTTCATAAGACAAATCCCTCATCTCTGGAATCAATCTAACGAACCTCTTCTGAATTACCTCCAATGCAAATGCGTCCTTCCGCAAGTCAGGGCACCCAAACTGTACTCCAGTTGCAGCCTCACTAATGTCTTGCATAGCTACAGCAACACTCCCTATCTTTCTACTCTCTCCTTTTACAAATAAAAAACTGAACCTACGCTTGCCTTTCCCATTACTTACTGTAGCTGCATGCAGGTTATCTATGATCTGAACGTGAACACATAGACACCTCTGTACCTGTGCACTGTCTCTCCATTTAGATAATAATTTGCCTTTCTATTTCGCTGGCCAAATTGAATGCACTTTATTTTTTTATTGTCAAATGTTAGCCCATTCACCCAAACTATTCATATTCATTTTTAAACTTCTTACATCTCCATTCCCAAGTAACTTCCCACCGATGTTAGCATCATCTGAAAAATTGGTTATAGCATTTTCTATCCTGTCAACCGAGTAATAATATTGATGAAAAGTAGTTAAGGCATGAGAACTGAAATCTGTGGCACCCCACAAGGTACATTTGCCAGAAGAAAATGACACATTTATTCCATCTGACTGCATTTAGTTGGTTCACCATTGCTCCATCCAAGCTCATAAATTACTCCTAAATCCATGTTGTCTGATGTGAACACTTACTGTTTGGAAAAGCAACGTATCCAATCCCTTCTGGAAGAGCAGATATATTCCATCTCCAGGATTCCCACTATCCACCTTATTTGTGACATTTTCAAATAAGCTGAAAATGTGTTGCTAGAAAAGCGCAGCAGGTCAGGCAGCATCCAGAGAACAGGAGAATCGACGTTTCTGGCATAAGCTCTTCTTCAGGAATGAAGAAGGGCGTATGCCCGAAACGTCCATTCTCCTGTTCCCTGGAAGCTGCCTGACCTGCTACGTTTTTCCAGAAACACATTTTCAGCTCTGATCTCCAGCATCTGTAGACCTCACTTTCTCCTCACATCTTCAAATAACTCAAACAAACAATTCAAATACGATTTAGCCTTCGTAAAACCATATTGACTCTGACGAATTGTGGTTTAACTTTGCAAATGTCCTGAACAATGGACACTAACAATTGGCCTGAAATTACAATAGTTTATTGTTACACTTTAGTCCCTAATGTATGCCATTATTTCAAGTTGTTCCCTTTTGAAAACTTTTACGTTTTCTTTGAATTCCTGTTTAATGGGCACACGTTTTTAAAATATTTGTTCCAATTGCTGTGTAAGAGCCATGTGTGGCTGAATGGACTCATCATCCTGATCTATACAAACTTGATGGGCTGATGTCTTTCTGGTGTTCCCATGTTGTCGTTTCCAAAGACAAAATGACCTCCTCCTGTTGATGTGTTTGAGGGTTGGGGGATTATGGAATCTTCCTGTTGCTGTGTAACAGCTCGAGGGGATTATTGGCCTCCTCATAATTCTGCATCATAGGCTGGAGATACTGAACGGTCTCCTCATGCATCCCTGAGATGGGAACGAGGGAGTGATTGGTCTTATGTTCCCTTACAACTGACACGTGACTGAATTACCTCCCCCTTTCTCATGAAGAAAAGACTCCGATAGTTTATATCCTGAATCCAATTCACTTTCAATAGGATCAGTTGAACTGAATTGCCTCCTATTATCCCAGCATAACAATCTCCAGTCACTGTGTGGCCTCTTCCCGTTCCTGAGTAACAGACGTGAGAGGGCTGAATGCATTGATCCTGTTGCTGTGTAATAGGATACTGCTACTTTATGGCCTAATCTGGGTCCATGGTCATAGGCTCGAGGGGCTGTTTGGCCTCCTCCGATAATTGTATATCAGGCCTGAGGGGCTGTTCAACCTCGTCCTATTCTGGTGTAACAGTGTTGAAGTTCTGAATATCCTTCTGTTGTTCCTGTGTAATTTAATTGGCTTCTGTGGCTGACTCCTTCTGGACATCTATGTTGAAATAAGATCATCTTTCATTCTGGTAAAGTCAAATATGTATTGGATCAACCTGACCATCCTTTCCTTATAAGCTAACAGCTTCATTATATGAATCAGTTGAGGGAACCGTTTATGAGCTGCTTCCAATGTAACAATATCCTTTCTTCAGTGAGGAGATTAAATCTGTACACACTACTCCAGATGTGAGCTCACTAAGATTCTGTACAGAAGCAGCAACGCTTCACCAGCCTGTTGTAAGGTTCCCATCCAGATTAGTGCAGTCTCAGCTGTCGCAGGGATACGCAGGGCAAAAGTGAGGACTGCAGATGCTGGAAACCAGAGTTCAGATCAGAGTGGTGCTGGAAAAGCGCAGCAGTTCAGGCAGCATCAGAGGAGCAGAAAAATCAATGTTTTGGGCAAAAGCCCCTCATCATGAATTGATGATGACGGGCTTTTGCCCGAAACGTCGATTTTCCTGGTCCTCGGATGCCGCCTGACCTACTGTGCTTTTCCAGCACCACTCTGATCAAAACGCAAGGAATAAACAGTGTTGTTGAAACATCATTGCTCGTCTCTACTCTATCAGCAAAATGGGAGATCTAGAGAAAAACTCACAATAAAGCTTGCGAAGAGCATAAGTGATGTGGTGAGATGATTTCTACCATTAATCTCCCCAGAACCCACTTCACTGAGATTTCATTGAATCATATAAGGTGGAGCTCAGAAACAGCAAGGAAGAGCAAACATTGATTGGAGTTATATAACAAAGTGAGAGCTGCAATACATATGTTGGGCATGTCATAAAACAGAAAATGGGATATACACATATCTGTGTACTGCAGTAATAATGTACTGTTTAAATTATATCTAAGCTGTGCTAACCCAACAGAATACTAATGCTCCGAAAAATGGATTTCATGAGCACGTGTGAGATGGATTGCATTAACATTATTTCGAGCACCGAGCTCGAGATCAGGTTATTTAGGAATTCGTGTTGGATGATTAGAAGAGCTAATTGAAAACTTTGCTGTAAAGTATCTTTTGCGAACAGTGACCACAACTTTTCATTTGAGATTCGATTCCCACAGTATGGAAACAAGCCCTTCGAGCCAGAAAGTCCACATCAACTCTCCAAAGAGTTACCCACCCAGATCGGTTCTGGGAGGAAACTGGAGCACCCGGAGGAAACCCACGCAGACGCGAAGAGAATGTGAAAACTCCACACAGACAGTCGCCGGTGGCTGGAATCAAACAGTGGTCCCTGTTGTTGTGAGGGTGGCAGTGTTAGTCAATGAGCCACGGTGCTGCCTCTATTAGTTTTCCTTTATGCTGTTTGAATACATGACAGTTTTTGTTTTATTTGAAGTAACGGTTATGAATCTGAGTCATGCAAGCCATGAAGTTGTGAGGAGAAAGTGGGGACTGCAGATGTTGGAGATCAGAGACGAAGAATGTGGTGCTGGAGAAGCACAGCCGGTCAGCCAGCATGTTCGTAACATGAGAATCGACATTTTGGGTAGAAGCCCTTCATTAGGAATGAGGCTTGAGGGCCAAGGGGGCTGAGAGATAAATGGGTGCGGGGTGTGGCGGGGGGACATAGCCAGGAATGTGATATGTAGATGGAGGAGGGGTTGAAAGTGATAGGTGATGAAGGGAGACAGAACGCCTCATCTACTGCATCATTTAACCCGATGTGGTCTCCTCAACATCGGCGAGATATGACATCAATTTGTGGATCGTTTCTGGTACAGTCGCACAGACCAACTTCACCATCAACTCCCTCTACCACTCCACCAAGGACATGCAGGTCTTGGGCCTCCTCCAACGCCAAACCCTGACCACCTGACGCATTTAGGAAGTACACCTCATCGTCCGCCATGGGACCCTCCAACCATAGAGGATCAATGTTGATTTCACCAGCTTCCCCATTTCCTCTCTTCCCACCTTATCCCAGTCCAATCTTCCAACTCGGCACCGCCCTCTTGAATGTTTCTGTATGTCCATCTTCCTTTCCAACTATCCACTCGATCCTCCTCTCCGATCTATCACTTTCACAATCCCTTCCTCCCCACCCCACCATTTACGTATTAGATCAAATGAAGCAGCTTAGAAAAATGCCAAGTATTGTAGTAAGTCAGTGGATTCAGAGTAATGTAGGACCCAGCAAAGGAGGGGAAAGAAACGGAGAAAAAAAATCAAAATGATAAAAAGCACGCCAACAAAAAAAAATTTAAAAACTGCTAAAAGACCTTCTATCAATGTATAAAACAACAACAAAAATAAGGTCAAATGTGGAACAGTGAGTGTGCGGACAGGATAATTTATTGTAGAGAACAGAGACGTTACAGGGAAAATAAACAGTTTGTTTGTGCCTGTCTTCATGGAAGAATATCCAGAAATTGTTTGTGCCTGTCTTCATGGAAGAATATCCAGAAATTCTCCCAGAAATACCAAGTGAACATGAGACTTGTGTAAGTAAAGTCTAAGATCATTCATATCAGTGATGAGGTAATATTTGAAAAGACAACTGGATTGAGTGTTGATAAATCTGACAGACCAGGTTTACTTCATACAAAAATTTCAGTGGAAGCAGCAATAGTCATATTGGTTGCATTATGTATTTTCACGTTTTTTTCAGACACATTCCCGAAAGGCAGCCAGCCAATCGAGATAAGGGACGGTTATAATATTATCCGCCAGCTTAAGTAGGGATGAAGATGGAGAGTGGCGAACTACAGATCAGTAACTTGTCATCCGCAGTCGGGTGTCTGTTGGACTCGATTACACAGAACATGCGACTAGATATATAGAAGGTAATGGAAAACTGGGGAGCATGATAATGCATCGATAAAAGGAAAACCATAAGTGGCAAACATTCTTTTGGAATAGTTTGAAGATGATTCTTGTAGATATTATCAATGAGGAACCAATGGATAACGTATACTTGGATATTTAGGTGGATGTTTTTAAAAGAACTCACACACTAATATCATGAGAAAAGTTAAAGCAAAAAGTATTGTGCAGATGGGACAGTAAAAATTAGGTTTACATTCATGTGAATTTAATTGGAATATGAAAGTTGTCGTGCACCCGTTGTAAAGCGTGTTGCTGAGACAAAACTGAGAGTATTGTGTTCTGTTGTGCAGTCTCCATCTAAGAAAGAATATACTGAGTACAGAGGATCCCCAAAAGGCATTCTCCAGATTAATTCCTAAAATGGCACGATTGTCTGATTGGTAAACATGGCCTGTGATCTCGAATTTCAAATAATGAGACGTGATCGTAGTGAATCTTTCAAACTTAGAAACGTTGAGGGGACTGAATAAGTCAGGGATATGGAGAACTGCTACCAGGCGCGATTAGGGAGAATCCCATGATGTTCTACAAGGACAACAAGTAGAACAGAATAATCAGTGACAGTTCGAGTCACTTAGAAACCTAGGGGGCAATCTGTGTGTGACGCTGGAGAACATTGACAGATTGTGACATGAGAGCTTCACATCTGTTTTACTTGGGAGAAGGAGGAGGCAGGTACAGAATTCGAGAACATGAATGGGGAAGCTCTTGAACAGATTGATGTAAAATGCGAGCAGGAATTTGAGGCTTTGGCTGATCGAAAATTGGACTGATTGCCGGGTCTGACTGAGTTGTATCACAGGCTGTTGTGGGAGACAGGAAGTAAAGACCCTTCCTGAAAAATTTAATTAGAATCCGACCACAGTGGAGGTGCCGGAGGACTGGAGAACAGCTAACGCGATTCCACTTTACAGTAATAATGGAAGAGATAGACCGGGAACTATAGACAAGCAAGTATTAGATCATTGTTAGGTAAACTACTGGAGCAAATAGAGAAGGAAAAAAATGAACCTCAATCAGAATAGCAAGGCTTGATCAGGGATAATAATCATAATCTTATCAGAGGGAAGGCACACCGACGAAATGTGAATTAGTTTGAGGAGGTCGCTGAATGCAGCAAGGCCTTTGACAAAGTTCCACATGGG
>NW_025208415.1:11677-14574 GCF_004010195.1 Chiloscyllium plagiosum | reverse complement strand
ACACCACAAAGTTGATTTACTGCATTGTTACAACAGGTATCTTTAATAGAGAAAGCGAAACAAGTTTCTGTGTTTGTAAACCCAAATGGACTATATCAATTCAAAGTAATACCCTTTGGAATGAAAAGCACACCAGCCACATTCCAAAGACTCATGAACAAATCTGTGGCCCCATTAAGAAATAACCTGATGACGTGGTGATCTTTAGCCATTCATGGAAAAATTGCATGTGACAGTTGGCAAAACTCTTTGAGTGATTCCTAAAAACAAAGCTGGAAATAAACTTTAAAAAAAAAACATAATTTGTGTCATTCTTGGGACATAACATCGAACATGGAAGGATGATCCCAAGGAACGAGAGGACGAAAGCAATGGAGGAATTTCCTTGAGCATGGAGAAATAGGTGCTTCGACGTTTGGGACTGAGCAGATTAGACAGAGAGTTTGTTCCAAATTTCAGCAGCATGGGGGCACTACTGGCAGATTTACTAAAGAAGAACTTGGAATATCATTGGACAGAATAGTGCCAGGAGGCATTGGAGAATTAACAAGCTATATTAACCACCACATCAGTTTAATATCATTATATTTGCAGACATATATTTGCAGATACATTCTGTTTTGCTCAAAAATGCACACACTGCAGGCAGTCAAAGCAGGCAGTCAATGCATTAAATATTTTGTTAATTCCACCTTGGAAATAGAACCAGTCTAACTGAAGATTGGGACACAGACAGACTCTGACCTTACACCTTTAATGCATTGTTTGAGCTGAGATGTCACCTTTTGTTGTAAAACCTTAAGGTATCTTGAGAAGATGACTTAAATGAAGTTCTGGGATTTACATATTAATGAACTGAAAACTGAACCCATTCTAAAAGATGAAACACTTAAAAATTCAGGTTTGTTCAATATACTATTTCAATTGCATGACAATGTAATATTGTGCTCTAAATTTTGTGTCTTACGATCTTACACTCCACCTGATGAAGGAGCAGCGCATTGAAAGCTAGTGCTTCCAAATCAACCGATTGGAATATAACCTGGTGTTGTATGATGTTTACCGTAGTAACTTCAAATAATGGTCTTTTCAAATAGAATAAGACAATTTCTCTCATCCTTCCTTTATCCTGAATGCCAGTTATGATTTTAATTATTGATAATGTGATTGATATTCTTCGACAAAGTAATGCATTGCCTCTGTGTGTGTGTGTGTGTGTGTGTGTGTGTACGGGTCTATGTGGTTATGTTTGTGTGCATGTGTATCTGTGACTGTGTCTTTGGGTGTGTACCTGTGTATATATGTGTTACGTACGATTCTTTGCAATTGGAGTGAAATGAAAGAATGAGAAATTCCCGTATGATTGAGAAAATGTACAAAGATTCCAAGCTGTCTGATATCAAAGAACAAGCAAAATTACAGCACAAGTACAGGCCCTTCGGCCCTCCAAGCCTGCACCGATCCAGATCCTCTACCTAAACCTAGCACATACCTTCTAAGAGTCTGTATCCCTTTGCTCCCTGCCCATTCATACATCTGTCGAGATACATCTTAAATGATGCCATCGTGACCGCCTCTATCATCTCTGCTGGCAACGTGTTCCAGACACCCATCACCCTCTGCACAACGAAATTTCCACGCATATCTACGGGAGTCTTTTCCCCTCTTACTTTGAACTCGTGATTCCTCGTAATTGGGTCCCCCACTTTGGGGGAAAAATCTTGCTCTCCATCCTGTCTATATCTCTCGTGATTTTGTAGACCTCAATCAAGTTCCCCGCTAGACCTCCATCTTTCTAATGAAAATAACGCCGATCTACTCAAAATCTCTTCATTGCGATCACCCACCATATCTAGTGAACCTCTTCTGCACCCTCTCCAAAGCATCCACTTCCTTTTTGGAATGTGGCAACCAGGTCTGTAGGCAATATTCCAAATGTGGGGAACTAAAGTCTTATACAACTGTAACATGACCTGCCAACGCTTGTACTCAATACCCCATTGAATGAAGGAAAGCATGCGATATGCCCTGTTGACCACACTGTTCCATCTTCAGGGAACAATGGACCTGAACACCCAGAAATCAATTTATCGCAGCACTTTTCAATTTTTGGTATATTTCGCTCTTGGATGAGATCTTCCAAATTGCATCACCTCACATTTGCCAGGATTGAATTTCATCATTACGGAGACATGGCTAGAACAGGGACAGGATTGGCTGTTGCAGGTTCCGGGATTTAAATGTTTTAGTAGGGTCAGAGGTGGGGGTAAAAGAGGGGGAGGTGTGGCATTGCTTGTCAAAGATAGTATTACAGAGGTGGAAAGGACGATGGATGAGGACTTGCCATCCGAGGTAGTTTGGGCTGAGGTTAGGAATAGGAAAGGTGAGGTCACCCTGTTAGGAGTATTTTACAGGCCTCCTAATAGTCCTAGAATCATTGAAGAAAGGATAGGGAAGGTGATTCAGGAGATGAGCGACAGTAATAGGGTGGTTGTTATGGGGGACTTTAACTTTCCGGATATTGATTGGGAAAGCTATAGCTCAAGTTCGTTAGATGGGTCAGTGTTTGTTCAATGTGTACAGGAGAGTTTCCTGACACAATATGTAGACAGGCCAACAAGAGGTGAGGCCATACTGGATTTGGTTCTGGGTAACGAACCAGGCCAGGTGTTAGAATTAGAGGTAGGTGAGCACTCTGGGGATAGTGACCATAATTCGGTGATTTTTACTCTCATGATGGAGAGGGATAAGTGTGTACTACAGGGCAAGAGTTATAGCTGAGGTCAGGGAAATTATGATGCGGTGAGGAATGATTAAGGATGTGTGGCTTGGAAAAGTAGACTCCAAGGCAAGAGTGTAAATGATATGTGGAGCTTGTTCAAGAAGCAACTATTGAG
>NW_025208415.1:0-10659 GCF_004010195.1 Chiloscyllium plagiosum | reverse complement strand
TATTAACCACCACATCAGTTTAATATCATTATATTTGCAGACATATATTTGCAGATACATTCTGTTTTGCTCAAAAATGCACACACTGCAGGCAGTCAAAGCAGGCAGTCAATGCATTAAATATTTTGTTAACTCCACCTTGGAAATAGAACCAGTCTAACTGAAGATTGGGACACAGACAGACTCTGACCTTACACCTTTAATGCATTGTTTGAGCTGAGATGTCACCTTTTGTTGTAAAACCTTAAGGTATCTTGAGAAGATGACTTAAATGAAGTTCTGGGATTTACATATTAATGAACTGAAAACTGAACCCATTCTAAAAGATGAAACACTTAAAAATTCAGGTTTGTTCAATATACTATTTCAATTGCATGACAATGTAATATTGTGCTCTAAATTTTGTGTCTTACGATCTTACACTCCACCTGATGAAGGAGCAGCGCATTGAAAGCTAGTGCTTCCAAATCAACCGATTGGAATATAACCTGGTGTTGTATGATGTTTACCGTAGTAACTTCAAATAATGGTCTTTTCAAATAGAATAAGACAATTTCTCTCATCCTTCCATTATCCTGAATGCCAGTTATGATTTTAATTATTGATAATGTGATTGATATTCTTCGACAAAGTAATGCATTGCCTCTGTGTGTGTGTGTGTGTGTGTGTGTGTGTACGGGTCTATGTGGTTATGTTTGTGTGCATGTGTATCTGTGACTGTGTCTTTGGGTGTGTACCTGTGTATATATGTGTTACGTACGATTCTTTGCAATTGGAGTGAAATGAAAGAATGAGAAATTCCCGTATGATTGAGAAAATGTACAAAGATTCCAAGCTGTCTGATATCAAAGAACAAACAAAATTACAGCACAAGTACAGGCCCTTCGGCCCTCCAAGCCTGCACCGATCCAGATCCTCTACCTAAACCTAGCACATACCTTCTAAGAGTCTGTATCCCTTTGCTCCCTGCCCATTCATACATCTGTCGAGATACATCTTAAATGATGCCATCGTGACCGCCTCTATCATCTCTGCTGGCAACGTGTTCCAGACACCCATCACCCTCTGCACAACGAAATTTCCACGCATATCTACGGGAGTCTTTTCCCCTCTTACTTTGAACTCGTGATTCCTCGTAATTGGGTCCCCCACTTTGGGGGAAAAATCTTGCTCTCCATCCTGTCTATATCTCTCGTGATTTTGTAGACCTCAATCAAGTTCCCCGCTAGACCTCCATCTTTCTAATGAAAATAACGCCGATCTACTCAAAATCTCTTCATTGCGATCACCCACCATATCTAGTGAACCTCTTCTGCACCCTCTCCAAAGCATCCACTTCCTTTTTGGAATGTGGCAACCAGGTCTGTAGGCAATATTCCAAATGTGGGGAACTAAAGTCTTATACAACTGTAACATGACCTGCCAACGCTTGTACTCAATACCCCATTGAATGAAGGAAAGCATGCGATATGCCCTCTTGACCACACTGTTCCATCTTCAGGGAACAAAGGACCTGAACACCCAGAAATCAATTTATCGCAGCACTTTTCAATTTTTGGTATATTTCGCTCTTGAATGAGATCTTCCAAATTGCATCACCTCACATTTGCCCGGATTGAATTTCATCTCCCATTTCTCTGCCAACTCTACAATCCATCTATATTGTTCATTATTCTCTTACAGTCCCCTTCACTATCTGCTACTCCACCAATCGTCGTGTCATCTGCAAACTTGCTAATCAGGCCATCTATACCTTCATCCAGATCACTTTTGTGTATCGAAAACAACAGTGGTCCCAGCACAGATCCCTGTTGAACAGCACTGGTCACAAGTCTCCATTTTCAGAAACTCCCTTCCATTACCATTCTCCGTGAGCTGTGGCCCAGCCACTTCTCTATCCTTCTAGCTCGTGCAGCCTGGACCCCTTCTCAATTCACTTTCTCAATCAGCGTACAATGGGGAACCCTATCAATTGCCTTATGAAAGTCCATATATATGACATCTAAAGACCTTCACTCAACAAACAACTTTGTCACTTCCTCAAAGAATTCTGTTAAGTTGGCAAGACATGACATTCCCTGCACAAAACTATGTTGCCTATCACTAATAAGCACATTTTCTTCCAACTGGGAATACACCCTATCCCTCAGTATTTTCTCCAGCAGCTTCCCAGTCACTTACGTCAGGGTCGCCATCTTAAACAAGGAAACACAATTATCAATTTTCCAGTACTCCGGGATTTCACCCTTGTTCAAAGATGCTGCAAAGATATCTGTTATGGTCCCACCTGTTTCCTCTCTCCCTTCCCTCAGTAACTTGGGATAGATCCCATCCGAACCTGGGAACTTGGCCACCTTAATGCCTTTTAGAATAACTCAACACTTCCTCTCTCCTTATTTCGACCTGACCTCGAGCAATCAAGCATCCATACATAATCTCAACATTTCTCCTTGGTGAATACCGATACAAAGTGCTCATTAATAATCACACCCATTTTCTCTGACTCCACGCATAACTTTCCTCCTTTGCCCTTGAGTGGTCCAACCCTTCCTCTAGCTACCCTCTTGCTCCTTATATATGAATAAAAGTCTTTGGGATTTTCCATAATCTTGTTTGCTAAATATATCTCATGACCCCTTTTAGCCCTCTTAATTCCTTGTTTCAGAATGGTCCTATATTCCTGATATTCTTCCCAAGCTTTGTCTGTCTTCAGTCGCCGAGACCTTCTGTACACTTCGTTTTTCCACTAAGCTAGTCTCACAGTTTCACCTGTCATCCATGGTTCCTTAATCTTGCCATTCCTAACCCTCATTTCCACAGAAGCATATCTGACCTCAACTCTAATCCACCTCTTTTTAAAAGCTTCCCACGTATCAAATGTGGATTTACCTTCAAACAACTGCTCCCAATCTATATTCCCCAAGTTCTGTTGAATTTTGGTATAGTTGGCCTTCCCCCAATTTAGCACTCTTCCTTTATGACAACTCTTGTCTTTGTCCTTGCGTATTCGAAAAAGTATGGAATTGTGATCAATAGTCCCAAAGTAATCCCCAACTGAAACTTTAACCACCTGGCCAGTCTCATTCCCCAGCACCAGGACAAAAATGGCCCCTTCCTGAGTTGGGCTGTTTACATACTGCTCAAAAAACCCTCCTGGCTGCTCCTTACAAATTCTGCTCCATCCAGTCCTCTAATATTTACTGAATACCAGTCAATATTGCGAAAATAAAATCGTCTATCACCACTACCATGTTGCTCCCACAACTTTCCATGATCTGTGCATATATTTGTACTTGTATCTCACGCTCACTGTTGGGAGGCCTGTAGTACAGCCCCAACATTGTTTTTGCCTCACTGTTCGAGTCCTCTATAGTGCCCTCCTTCAGCAAGCTGTGGTATCCTCTTTGACCAGTAATGCAACTCCTATACCCCTTTTACCCCCCCCCCTTTTTCCCTCCTGAAATATTGATATCCTTGGATATTTACTTGCCAATCATGCCCTTCCCTTAACCAAGTATCAGTAATAGCAATAATATCAACTCCCAGGTATTAATCCAAGCCCTGTGTTTATCTGCACATACTACACTTCTTACATTAAAACAAATGCACCTCAGACAACCCGTCCCTTTGTGTTCATCATCCACTCCCTGCCTACTCTTACCCTTACTCACGCTGATTTCATTATCTACTTCCTTCCAGGCTGTAGTTGCTATTTCCTTACTGTTGACTAATCTCATCATTTGGTTCCCATCCCTCTACCACATTAGTTTAAACCCTCCGAAGTAGCTTTAGCAAAAGTACTCCGAAGGACATTGGTTCCATTCCAGCCCAGGTGTAGACTGTCCAATTTGTAATAGTCCCACCTCCCAGATAACCGGTCCCAATGTCTCAAAAGTCAGAATTTATCCCTCCTGTACCTTCTCTCAAGCAACGCAGTCATCCTGCCTAGTCTTTCATTACTACTCTGACTAGCATGTGGCATTGGTAGCAACCTTGAGACTACAACATCTGAGGTCCTACTTTTTAACTTGCCGCCTACTTCCCTTAATTCCGTTTGAAGGATCTCATCCTGATTTTTTTTTCACCTATATCACCGGTGCCTACATGCACCATGAAGTCAACATACAATTCGGGAGAGTCGGCTTCGACCAGAAAAATACCTATCTACACCCTTTACAAAGGAATCCCCTGTGACCTAGACTCCCCAGTCCTTTTTCCAGCCCTTCTGAACAGGAGAACCAGCCATGGTGCTTTTAACCTGGTTACTGCTGCCTTCCCCTGGTGAGCCATCTCTCCAAACAGTATCCAAAACAGTGTACCTGCTTTGGAGGGAGTTGATCGCAGGGGACACCTGCAGTGACCTCCTGCTCTTTCTCTGCCTTGGTCGCCAATTCCCTTTTTCCTTCAGCAATCCTAATCTGTGATGTGATCAGTTCATTGAAATTGCTATCCACATTGTGCGTGCTCCAAGGTGAATCCATCCGCACCTCCAGAGCCATCATCCCGTCTGACAAGAGCAGCAAATGGACACACGTCCTGTACGTGAACAGGGACATCAGCTGTGTCCCTGAGCTCCTACATTGAGCAAGTGGATCATAACATGGCTCTGAGATCTCCTGCCACTTTTAGTCTGAAGTTTTACTTGTTCTTAAATTAGATAAACGAAGAAGGAAAGGTTTTTCTTTAACCAATCACAGGATTAAAAGAGAAGCACCTAACCAACACAGTACAGACTCCTTATGGTTTGGTAAGAAGAGGAGTTTGGGGGTTGGGGGTATGGGGGGTAGGAGATATTACACGTGTAGTGTCTCTCGTTCAATCGCTGCCCAAATATATCAGTTCACTTACCTTCCCAGCAAACAATTCGTCCTCTCTGACTCCGTTCCTCGCTGTTACTGCTGCTGCAAATGGAGGCCTGATGCTCGAGGTATGGCCCTTTTTAGTGGAAAATTAACCTTCCCGGCAACCACCTGGCCCCATCCCCCCAACTCCTCCCAAAAGATAATGCACAAAACATTTAAAAATCTCTTTTATTGATGGATTGGCAAAGTGAACAAATGATAATCACGGATCAAGCAAAAATAATTTAATGGATATTTACTATGATTCTTGAACGACAAAATATTTGGTTTTCTATGGAGAAGATAGATTTGAGAAAAAAAAACTGAATTTGAGTTGAATAAAGTTTGTGAGAAGATTTGTAGCTCGGGTGCTCGTTGTTGTGGTTCTGTTCGCCGAGCTGGGAATTTGTGTTGCAGACGTTTCGTCCCCTGGCTAGGCGACATCCTGAGTGCTTGGGAGCCTCCTGTAAAACCCTTCTGTGATCTTTCCTCCGGCATTGATAGTGGTTTGAATCTGCCGCTGCCAGTTGTCAGTTGCAGCTGTCCGCTGCAGTGGCCGGTATATTGGGTCCAGGTCGATGTGCTTATTGATTGAAACTGTGGATGAGTGCCATGCCTCGAGGAATTCCCTGACTGTTCTCTGTTTGGCTTGTCCTATAATAGTAGTGTTGTCCCAGTAAAACTCATGTTGCTTGTCATCTGTGTGTGTGGCTACTAAGGATAGTTGGTCGTGTCGTTTTGTGGCTAGTTGGTGTTCACGGATACGAATCGTTAGCTGTGTTCCTGTTTGTCCTCTGCAGTGTTTTGTGCAGTCCTTGAATGGGATTTTGTACACGACATTGGTTTTGCTCATGCTGGGTATCGGGTCCTTTGTCCTGGTGAGTTGTTGTCTGAGAGTGGCTGTTGGTTTGTGTACTATCATATGCAAGCACTGCACAAAACACATCATAGAACATACAGGAAGACAGCTAAGGATCCGTATCCATGAACACCAACTAGCCATGAAACTACACGACCAGCTATCCAAGAGTCTATTAAAAAAAATAAAAAATAAACTCGTTACCTTACCAATCTGGCGCACAGAACCTTTTTTTTTTTAGTTAGAGGAGGATGGGTGGGAAACACGACCTGAGTAGTGTTTAGGGTAACACAACCACGTAAAAATATAACTTCCCAGAAGTCCTTAGCTCCTCCCTCGCACCTCTCCAGAAATGGAGGCCCGACTCCCAAGGTAAGTCCCTTATTGAGCACTCGAGTAAGGGGAAGAGATGCTCTTTGTTCAAACTGTCCATAAACCTCATACCCTTAAATACGTCAATCAGGAACCCCTCTCAACCTCGTCTGCTTCAAAAGCATCTAATACCTAATCATAGATTGAGTACTTTCTCTTGTCTTTTTACTTCTGAAATGTATCACATCAAATTTATCAGTCACATCTTATCAGCCATTGATCTAGCCACCTGAACAAACCATTTATATCGTCCAGTAAACTAACAACGTCCTTCTCACTGTGAACCACCCACGTAATCTTTGTGTCATCCATAACATTATTTATAATTCCCCCCAAAATCCGTCCCTCACATTCACATCATCATCATTTATGAAGTTCATAGATAAAACTTGTTTTATTTTTCCTGTTCTTCAGATGTTGTGCAAAGAAGAGGAATTAAGATGCCCAGTCGCTTGTTCTTCCTATTTTGTTGAAATTACAGTGTGATGCAGTTGAGGTCTCTTTATGCGAGAGCCACAGACTTTTTCTGGACATGGAGCTGAATTCTCCTTTTATACTATTTGTCTCTGTATGTTTTAATCCTAAGGCTTGCTTGTGTTTAATATTGGACTAGGTTGAGCTGACTTCCCCTGCAATATTTGTATTTTACTTGAACCTGGATAATGTTCTTTGTAACATTCCCTGCAAAAGTCAGAGCTGAAGGAATTTTCCATCTGCAGGATGGACGTAAGCTCATATGATTGTTTGAACGAGCTGGAGAAATGAGGATAAAAGATTCGATTAGGTGCTGCATATACACACAGTCGGAGATCAAATCATATCGCCAAGGCTACCTTGAATTGGAAGCAATTTATCAGAACATATGCCCATTCTTCTTCAAACTGTAAAAAATAGGTTGAAAAAATGTTCTTAGAGCTATATGGATCTTACAGCTGCTCCTGGGATTGCAGGCATGTTTAAAGATTTATTGTAGTTTTTTTGCATTTAATGCAATACATATAGTTTATTAATATAAGATTTTTTTCCCATTTTGTTTGTTAAGATTCAAACACAAACCAAAAAAAAGCAAAAAAAAATTTTTTCACACGAACATTGTTTTAACGAGCTTTTTAAGGGGGTCTACAATACAAAATAGGAATGTTTACATATGTTTCAAAAGACTTTTTTTAAATGCAAAAATATTCTTCGTTTCAAAAACTAAACTCTATTTATAAATAGGAAGATGTGCATTCATTCCAGATGATGCAGTTGAGGTCTTTTTATGCGAGAGCCACAGACTTTTTCTGGACATGGAGCTGAATTCTCCTTTTATACTATTCGTCTCTGTATGTTTTAATCCTAAGGCTTGCTTGTGTTTAATATTGGACTAGGTTGAGCTGACTTCCCCTGCAATATTTGTATTTTACTTGAACCTGGATAATGTTCTTTGTAACATTCCCTGCAAAAGTCAGAGCTGAAGGAATTTTCCATCTGCAGGATGGACGTAAGCTCATATGATTGTTTGAACGAGCTGGAGAGATGAGGATAAAAGATTCGATTAGGTGCTGCATATACACACAGTCGGAGATCAAATCATATCGCCAAGGCTACCTTGAATTGGAAGCAATTTATCAGAACATATGCCCATTCTTCTTCAAACTGTAAAAAATAGGTTGAAAAAATGTTCTTAGAGCTATATGGATCTTACAGCTGCTCCTGGGATTGCAGGCATAGTTAAAGATTTATTGTAGTTTTTTTGCATTTAATGCAATACATATAGTTTATTAATATAAGAATTTTTTCCATTTTGTTTGTTAAGATTCAAACACAAACCAAAAAAAAAGCAAAAAAATTTTTTTTCACACGAACATTGTTTTAACGAGCTTTTTAAGGGGGTCTACAATACAAAATAGGAATGTTTACATATGTTTCAAAAGACTTTTTTTAAATGCAAAAATATTCTTCATTTCAAAAACTAAACTCTATTTATAAATAGGAAGATGTGCATTCATTCCGGAGAGTCCAACACGCGTTCAGCTCTGGAGAAGACGTTTTTTCTTCGAGGAATTTAATGAAGATTAATCTTTTTGTTGAGTTAATTTTCTAAATGGTTGATTTTTTTTGTATGTTTGATACGTATACGGATATATTTTTCTATTTGAATGTCGTGAAAAATTCTCTTTACAAGTATAATGTTATTAAAGCCATATGTAAGGTAGAGAGAAAGATGGCTGGAAGTTATTATCCAGCAAAATCAGTCAGATAGATGGGTGACTGTCAGGAAAGGTAAGAAGATAGTTTAAAAATCTCCGTTGAATATTCCTCTATCAAACAGATGTACAGTATTTGGAACTGCTGAAGGGGGTAGTCTCTATGAGGAAAATGGAAAGGACATCGGTTATTGGACTGTTGGAACGATTCATAGGTTAGGCAGCTTTTGAGAAGATTTAGTATAATTGCGACAGGGGACTCTCCTGCCAGGGGCATAAACAGGAGATTCTGTGGCAGTGAGCTAACGTTTGGGATGGTTTATTGGTTTCCCGGTGCTCGGATTAATAATGTCTCTGAGAATTTCAAGCATACTGTTAAAGGTGTGATTTAGAAGCCTGAAATTATTGTATATATTGGTACGAATGACATTTTGGGAAAAAATTAAAATAGTCCGGAGTGAATTTAAGAGGTGATGTAGAGGATTAAAAATAAAACATTAAAAATAGTAATTTCTGGTTAGCTCCCAATTCAAGCGGGGAAGTGAAAAAAAGTTTAAAGGAGAAAAATCAATGGCCTGAAGATCAGATGTGTTGTTGATGGATTCAGATTTTTGGGAGTTTGGAATGTCCTTTGGAATAAGACAGACCGTTTCAAATGGATTGGTCTAATCTAAACTGGAAAGCCACCGATATCTTAGCAGGGAGATTTCCTCACCCTATAAAGACAGACTTTATAATGACAGTCAAGGCAAGTGGAGGTACTCTGAGTAGCGGTGTAAATGGTAGGATGGATGGAGAAAGCTCTGAATATGGTGAGAGTGTATCAATTAGAAAAGAAAGATGGGAGAATCAGAGTATATAGTAATTATGAAGAACTAAAATGCATCTACTTCAGTGCAAGGGGTTTTACAAGGAAGGCTGATCTACTCAGCACATGTTTCAGAACGTGGGATTGGGACATCATAGCTATTATAGAAACTTGGCTGAGAGACGTTCAGGAGTGGTAATTCAATCTTCCAGGTGTTAGATGCTATAGAAAGGATAGAAAAGGAGGCATGGGGTGTGGGAGCGGTGGGTGGGCCGGCCTGGCAATTTTGATTAATGAATAAATTATTATTTTAACTGTGGAAGCTAGTTCCAAAAACTCGTCCAGTTAAAGTATATGGGAAGAAATTAAAAAGTAAGTAATTAAAGATCACTTCAAAGAGATTGTGGTACATGCTCATTTGTGACAAAATGTCCGGTGAAATATATCGGTAGAAATTAAAAGTCAGAAAGGAAAGAACACGTTGATGGAATTGTACTATATGCTCCCCTATAGTAAGGAAGACATTCAGAACGAATATGTAGGGAGATCTCAGTTATATGTAAACTTATTAAGGTTGTAATAATGGGGGATTGAAAGTTTCCAAAAGTTGACTGTGACTACCTTAGTGTTAAAGGTTTGGATGGTGAAGAATTTGTCAAATGTGTCCAGGAAAATTATCTTTCTCAGTATGTGGTTGCTCCTACTGGAGAAGGAACACGTCTAGACCTTCTTTTGTGCAATAATAGGGCAGGTGACTGAAGTAAACGTGTGGGAATACTTTGGGTGTACCATAAATTTTAATGGCATGAGCCAAGGACCTTCCAAGTTTAATTTGAGGAGACTGTTAGCAGGTGAAAAGAACGTGTGACGAGTGAGAGGTGTTCAAAAGTATGACAATGAGAGTTAAGAGGCATTGTGTTCCTGTTAGAGTGAAGTGTAATCCTGGTAAGATTAAGGAACAATGGACTACGTAAGGTGTTGAGGCTCTACTCAAGAATAAAAGAGAATCTTAATTTAGATGAAGACAGCTTTATTCAATTTAATCTCTTAAACAATATAAAGCGTGCAGGACATTATTTAGAGAGAAATCAGGAAAGCAAAAAGGGGATATGAGATAGCATTGACAGATTAAGTTAAGGATAATCTAAAAATATTGTACAAATACATTAAGAGCAAGAGGGTAACTAGGAAGATAGCAAGGCCCCTTAACGATTAAGGAGGACATCTTTGTGTTGAACCACAGCAGATGGGGAATAAAATCATTCCATTCCCAGTGCATCAGACAGCGGCAAACACACACTATTGTCTTCACCTCTGCTATTTGTCAGCCTACTGACCCATGAGATCAAGATCTTTTTGTAATCTTAGAAAACCTTCTTCACTGTCTACTGTGCCACCAGTTTTGTTGTCATCCGCAAACTTACTGACAATGCTTTTTATATTCTCATCCCAACCATTTACATAAATGACTGAACAATGAAAACCCAGAAGCACTCTCTGTGGAACACTGCTGATCACAGGCCTCAGTCTGAAAAACAACCATCAACCATTACTCTGTGTGTCCTACCATTACGCCAAGTGAAAGTGTTG
>NW_025208414.1:0-14570 GCF_004010195.1 Chiloscyllium plagiosum | reverse complement strand
ACGATTTTTCAATTGACTGGAACCCTCCTTGAAGCCAGCATGCTGTGGAATATTTCAACCCATGCCTCCATTTTCCATGCAGTCCCATCACATGAAACCTATAGACACAAGACATAAACTCCCAGTGATCTATCTTGCCGTCAGGCCAATAACTTTGTTCAAACATTGTCCCTTGTATGAAAGAGACTTGAAGTTATTTCCTACCATTATTACCTTGCTTATCTCTCTTTGAAATATTTCTATTGTACTCGAATCGTGATGGCCAAATGACTAACTTATTTTCGGGTTCATATTATGAATTCCTCAGTTCTATCCACTCTGAGTTGCACATGCATTTGAGGTACTCGCGCTCTTTTTACATTCACAGGAAACCTTTGCAGTTTGATTTTATATCTATTTTCAATTTACATTTATCAGTTTTTAGCACTTTTCCTGTCTTAGCTTTTGATTCGACCCTTACCTTGACTGATTTTATTAAACACAAACGGATCTTCACCTCAGCGATCAGAGTAGATATCTTCAAAACACGATGAAACATCGTTGTATCGTTTACCACCTCCCACAAAAATCAACAGTCAGTCAAATGCTGTTGGTTTGACGCCAGTATTTGCACAATGCTTCAATGGGATTCGTCATCCCATGATAGTGCAATCGCGTCTAACACAGATCTTCAATGGAAAAACGCAGTAAAGTTTCAACGACGTGAGTCAAATTTATTCAAACAATCTGTGACTCATGGAAAACCATAAAGCGACACACTCGGAAAGGAATTATAACACAAGACACATAAGATCATCATTTCAGAACTTTGTAACTACTCTGCAGAGTTCAAATTCATGGACAGGGAGAAAACCAGGGGATACCATACTCACTACCAAAACAGAATAAGACAATAACATTCCATAAGGGATACCATAAGGGTTAGGAACATAAATTAGGTGGTCTTGCCCATCGAATTTGCTCCACCGTTCAATTATGGCTGATAGGTTTGAAAAACCCATTTTCCTGCTTTCTCCGCGTAGCCTTTGCTCCCCTTTACAATCAATGGCTGATCTATCGTCGTCTTAAATATAGTCAATGACCTGACATCCACATCCTTCTGTGGCAATCGGTTTCGCAGATTCAGCACTCTCAAGCTAAAGAATTTCCTCCTTATCTCCGTTCTTCTCTTTTCCCGAAAGCTGTGTTCTAGGGTCCTTGTATCTTTTCACAATGGAAATATCTTGATAACATCCACTCTATCCAATCCATTCTTATCGCAAAATTCCAATTAGATACCCTCACCCTTCTAAATTCCATTGAGTATATCCCAGAAACATTAAACAGTCCTCATATGTTATGCATTTCATTCTTTGGATGATCCTCCTCTGGACCCTCTCCAGGGCCACATCAATTTCCCTGATATATGGCGCACAACATAATCAATTTTCCAATCCTCTGGGATCCTTCCTGAATCCCGTAATACTTGAAAGAACACTAACATAACCGCCATTGTCTCGTCTGCTGTCTCCTTCAGAACTCTAATGTGTATCCCATCGGGTCGACGTGGTTTATTCACTTCCAGACTTTTCAGTCTTTTCAGCACCTTCTCCTTGGTAATGACCACTGTACTCATCCCTACCTTGTGACTCACTTGATTTTTTGGGGGTATAACACGTGTATTCCACCGTGGAAATTGACGCATCCAGTTCCTCAGCCATTTCTTTGTTCTCGATTTTGCCTTCTCCAGCCTAGTTTTCCTGCTGCCTAATGCCTACTTGACCCTCTGGTTTGCCCTTTAGATATCTAAAGAAATTCTCGCAATCTTTTTGAATATTATCGGCTAATTTACCCGTACATGTAATCTTCTTCCTTCTTATTTCTTTCTTCGTTGTCCTCGGTTCATATTTTTATGATTCCCAGTCCTTTGTTTTTCAACTGCCCTTCACCACATTATGTGAATTGGGCACTGCGTGAACAAGGAAATGAATAAAATAATGATATGTGGGATTAGTGGTATGAATACTATACCGATTCGAAGAGAGACAATACAGAGCACTCCACATTAGTGAGAAAGTTAAAATGGAAGCATTAAAACAGCAGACACGGTGCAGGTCAAGGAGTCTGGGATGACAGTTGAATGGGACTGTGCAGGTCAGTGAGTCCAGGATTGATGGTTAAATGGAGCAGTTTGGGTCAGTGAATATGGGGATGGTGGGTGAAGGGGCTAGTGTCGACCACTGCATAAAGGGGAGATTGCTGAACGGGTCAATGTAAGCCTCTCAGTCCAAAGGTGATGGGTGAATGACTCAGTGTTGGTTAGTGAACACAAGGGTTACAGATGAACGGAAGACTGTCATTCAGTGGGTGTGGTGTGACGTATAACCTGGATCTTGTTCGTCAGTAAGCACAGGGTGATGATTGAACAGGAGAATGTCGGTCAGTGAGTACAGGATCGAAAGATAAACGGAGCAGCGTCGATCAGTGATTCTGGTGTGATGGTTGAATGGGAAAGTGCAACTCAGTGTTTACAGGGTGATAGGTAAGCGGGGCAGTGTAGATCAGCATGATGAGCCACGATCTTGTTATGAGTGAAATAGTGTCAAAGGGTCAAATGCATTTGGCCTATTCAGTCCTGCATTGTGATGTCCCATGCAGCACTTCAGAAATGCGACAAAGAGCAGTTCAAGGCTATTCAAATGGTTTTGTGTAGGTTGGTCAATATAGTTGGGAGCATCCAGGCTAGTTCAGGAGGAGCCTCCTCTTGGGTTACTCCAGCTTGCCCATTCTACATTTACTCCAGATGTTTGTCATGACTAATTTATGTTAATGCAGAACCAGTTTCGTTATGAATACAGCCGACAAACCTCACTCAGTGTTTATTCAATTATGTCCGCTGATCTCGCCAACTGTAATATTATATACCCCACCTCCAAGAAAGAAACCAGTAAACATCCAAAAACGCGAACACAGACGTAACGATTCTGTGGTTGTATAAGGTGTATTGTGTCCTGTTTTATGTAGTTTTAAGGCAGAGTTCGCATTCAACCCATTTGTGTAGATAAGAAACGACTGATGCTGCAGGACCGAAAGTTGTGGAAGCCTGGTGGATACATCTTTTCTAAACTCGGCAGCATTCCTGTGTTGATAATGGGGTGCTGACGTCTTCGTTGGAGTGTTAATACAATGTTACAGGACTTGTCTTCGGGGCCTATTTTGAAATCCTACTATGGCAAGTAGTAGCATTTGATTTAAACGAAATTATGTAATTAAGAGTTTGATGGTAACCCTGAATCAAGTATTCGAGGAAACTCACAAGTTCTTCATTAATGTCTTTTGGGGAAGGAACTCGCCTTACTGAACTGGCTCAGATGTGAATCTAGACCCACAATGATATGCAATTTGGAATAGCCAGAGATGCGCAAAGCCTGTGAATTAAAACATAAATCTCGACTCTCATTCTTCTCTCAACAAAATTTTATTTTGTATACATAACCAATAACGTTTGGAAAGCCAAATGCACTGTCTCGTAGATCCCTTTCAGCAAGTCTCTTTGTTATGTTTCCAGTGAACTCCAACAAATCTTTGCAGTGATTTTACATGGCTAAACACGAATTATCCTTCATATACCCATGCAGACTCTGATTGCCTTAATCGTCCTGCAATCCTTTCTTTAAAATTAGAATCAAGCAGATTCCCAACAGTAAATGTCATGCAAATTGGACTAACACATGCTGCCTGAAGGAAGACCACTGCATAAAGGGGAGATTGCTGAACGGGACAATGTAAGCCTCTCAGTCCAAAGGTGATGGGTGAATGACTCGGAGCCAGAAGATTAATTCTGATTTTTCTTCATAAACATTGCCAGACTTGCTGAGCTTTTCAACCAACTGCACTTTTGTTTCTAATTTACAGCATCCGCAGATCTTCCAGTTTTATTTCGATCTTCCTCCGTTCCGTCTTCCTCCCTGCTTGACGCATTAGAGGTTTGACAGCTTCGCTCGAAAACCCCTGAAATCCAGGGACTTCTCGGATATTTCATTCATGTTGCTAGTCACTCTGCAAGGACATATGTGTGTACTGGGTGTCATTTTCTACTCGCTGTATTCCCCAGAGCCTTGTTGCTGATCACAATCCTTGTCCCTTGTGTTCGAGACAATCCAGGCACTTTCTTCCCTTTACAGTCTTGCTGATATCTGTAAAATGCTAGTACTACCTTGCCCCGTGAGTATCCATGCAAAATACTGATTTAAATTACCTGTCTGTTCTCTATTTTACGTGATCCTTTTCTTTGTTGCATCACTCAAGTGAACCACATCTGCTTTGATGACTTACTCTCTTCCAACGCTCACATAGTCATTTGAACATTTTTATTTACACACTGAAAATGTCTTGCTACTTGTTTTTATATTTATTTCCAATTTACTTCCATGGTATTTATTTTCCTTCCGTTCGTTTTATATTACCTTATGGTTCCGAAACATTTCCTCCCAATGTAACAGCAGAAGCCAATTCCCTAGTCCTGCACATATTACTTGAACATTTGACAGAAGGGTGCCGATGTCAGTTTGCTTCACATCGAATATAGCTCCACCTTCAACACCATCATTCACTCCAGACGATCAAAAAACACAGTGACTTTGGTCATAGCGTCATAGAGTCATAGAGATGTACAACATGGAAACAGACCCTTCGGTCCAACCCGATCATGCCGACCAGATATCCCAACCCAATCTAGTCCCACTGTCAGCACCCAGCCCATATCCCTCCAAACCCTTCCTATTCATAAACACATCCAAATGCCTCTTAAATGTTGCAATTGTACCACTCTCCAACACATCCTCTGGCAGCTCATTCCATACATGTACCATGCTCTGCGTGAAAAGGTTGCCCCTTAGGTCTCTTTTATATCTTTCCCCTCTCACCCTAAACCTATGCCCTCCAGTTCTGAACTCTCCAACCACAGGGAAAAGACTTTGCCTATTTATCCTATCCATGCCCGTCATAATTTTGTAAACCTCCATAAGGTCATCCCTCAGCTTTCGACGCTCCAGGGAAAACAGCCCTAGCCTGTTCAGCCTCTCCCTGTAACTCAGATACTCCAACCCTGGCAACATTCTTGCAAATCTTTTCTGAACCTTTTCAGGTTTCACAACATCTTTCCGATAGGAAGGAGACCAGAATTGCACGCAATATTCCACAGCGGCCTATTGAATGTCCTGTACAGCTGCAACTTGACCTCCCAACTCCTGTACTCAATACTCTGACCAATAAAGGAGAGCATACCAAACGCCTTCTTCACTATCCTATCTACCTGCGACTCCACTTTCAAGGAGCTATGAACTGCACTGCAAAGTCTCTTTGTTCAGCAACCCTCCCGAGGACCTTACCATTAAGTGTATAAGTCCTGCTAAGATTTGCTTTCCCAAAATGCAGTACCTCGGATTTATCTGAATTAAACTCCATCTGGCAATTCTCAGCCTATTGGCTCTTCTGGTCAAGATCCTGTTGTAATCGGAGGTAACCCTCTTCGCTTTCCACTACACCTCCAACTTTGGTGTCATCTGCAAACCTACTAACTGTACCTCTTATGCTCGCATCCAAATCGTTTACGTAAATGACAAAAAGTAGAGGGCCGAGCACGATCCTTGCGGCACTCCACTGGTCACAGACCTCCAGTCAATAAAACAACCCTCCACCACTACCCTCTGTCTTCTACCTTTGAGCCAGTTCTGTATCCAAATGGCTAGTTCTCCCTGTATTCCATGAGATCTCGCCTTGCTAATCAGTCTCCAATGGTGAACCTTGTCGAACGCTTTACTGAAGTCCATATTGATCACATCTACAGCTCTGCCCTCATCCATCTTCTTTGTTGCTTCATTAAAAACTCAATCACGTTTGTGAGACATGATTTCCCACGCACAAAGCCATGTTAACTATCCCGAATCAGTCCTTGCCTTTCCAAATACATGTACATCCTGTCCCTCAGGATTCCCTCCAACAATTTGTCCACTACCAAGGTCAAGCTCACCGGTCTATAGTTCCCTGGCTTGTCCTTACCACTCTTCTTAAACAGTGGCACCACGTTTGCCAACTTCCAGTCTTCCAGCACCTCACCTGTGACTATTGATAATACAAATATCTCAGCAAGAGGCCCAGCAACCACTTTTCTAGCTTCCCACAGAGTTCTCGGGAACATCTGATCAGGTCCTGGGGATTTATCCTCCTTTAACTGTTTCAAGGGTCCTGGGGAATTACCCACCTTTTACATCCGGCACTTCCTCCTCTGTAATCTGCACATTTTGCAAGGTGTCACCATCTATTTCCCTAGAATCTGCATCTTCCATGTCCTTTTCCACAGTAAATACTGATGCGAAATATTTGTTTAGTATCTCCCCCATTTTCTTTGGCTCCACACAAAGGCCGGCATCTGCAACTGGATCTTCAGCTTCGGAACACACAGAATACAATCAGTGAGGATACGTAACTGCATCTCCTCTACATTTTCTCCAATTCAGGACAATATAATTCAATACTCTTGCCCTGGAATGGTATGTCTTCAACCCGCTACAGTACTCCCTGCACACTCACTACTGTGTTAGCAAATTCTGAACAAACAACATCTACAGTTTTGCTGCCAACACCAACGTTGTACAACAGATATCTAACAACGTGTCTTAGAATACCTAAAGTATATGGGGACTTCGTGGCATTTTGCAATGAGAAAAATCGCGCTCTCAATGTCGGCAACACTAAAGAAATTATCATTGACTGCAGCCAAAAATTGAAGCTACCACGCCCCCATTTACATCAACGGAGTGGAGTTGAAAGGGTGGAGAGCACAGCAGGTCAGGTAGCATCCCAGGAGCAGGGCAGTTGACGTTTCGAGCATAATGCACTAAACGCCGATTCTCCTGTATTTCGGATGGTACCTGACCTGCTATGCATTTACAATGCCACAATTTTCGAATCTGACTCTCCAGCACCTGCAGATCTCACTTTCTCCTACTTTGGATAGCGTCAAGTTCCTCGGAGTGACGATCACAGACAATCCTCCTGGAATTCTCACACAGATGCAACAGTGAAGAAGGCGAAGAACGCTCCTCCTTCCTCAGGTGCCTCATGTAAGTTAACTTTGAACGGATGTTATCTATCTTTTACAGATCTACCATTGAAGGCATGCTGTACACGTTGCTTGGGAGGGCGTATGCATGGGTAATGGCTTGGTACTGCAACGGAACTTGGCGGAACTCTATGCAACCACAGAAGTTTGTTTGCCCAACCCGGATCATGATGCTCGCCATCCTTCCCTCCATGGACTCCATTCGTACGGTTCAGTCGCAGAAAGGCTTGCAACACCATCAAAGACCCATCTAATACCGTTCATGTTCTTCTACAGCCTCTTTCATCAGGCTGACGATACAGAAGCTTGAGAAAATTCAACAGCAGGTTCAAGAACAATTTCTTCCCGACAGTAATTACACTAGTGAATGGACTCCGTTACTTCACATCGTGCTCATCTTGTTCATGATGATCTTGCCGAGTGCATGTCCTGTGTAGTCGAACCTATTTGGGTTAAGCTGTTTGAGTTTATGTTTTCTCCCCGATGATTGGTCTATTCTTGGTCTCTGAGATTTGCTTGCACTGACCACAAACAAAGTTTTTCACTTCAATTAGGCACACGTAACAATAATTCAAAACAATCATCGTCGCACTGAGTCCTATTCTTTATCAGAATGAATAATTTATGTGAGTTACGAAATATTTCCTTAGTTTTCTGCTACTGTACTTTCCCTGGGTCGAATTTCGCATCCTGCTTTCGACAAGATAGAAGACACAAATTTTGCAATTTAGACAATTGGTTCTTTCCAATCGATTGAGGGGAACCTCTACATGTGGTCGAACCTATGATCCAGTGGAAAGTTTCCAACATGACTTCCCTTTCCTTCCATTGAGATAAACGAGAACAAAGAATAAAAAACAAAGCAAATTTACAGCCCAGGAACAGGCCCTTCGACCCTCCAAGCCTAAGCTGATCAAAATGCACTGTCAAAACCTGTCAGTCAATTATAAAGTATATATATTCTTCTGCTCCTAACTTACACATGCATTTGTCCAGACGCTTCGAAAATGAATCTGCCATGCCTGCCTCTACTCCCCCTGCTGACAACGCGTTCCAAACGCCCTCCACCCTCTGTGTGAAGTACTGGCCGCGAGTGTCCCCCTTAAACGTTCAACCTCTCACCTTGACAGGGTGAACTCTCATTATTAAATACTTCACCCTGTGCAAAAGCTTGCCTCTATCCACCCTGTCTATACCCTTCATGATTTTGTAAATCTCAATCAGATCCCACCTCAATCTCCTTTGTTCGAATGAAGATAAACCTAACCTACTCAACTTTTCTTCATTGCCAGCACCTTCCATACCATGCACCATCTTCGTTAACCTTCTCTGCACTCTCTCCACAGCGTCTATATCCTTTTGTTAATGTGGCGAAAATAACTGTACACAGTATTCTACATGTGGCCGAACCAATGTCTTGTACAATTTTAACATGACTTGCCAGTTCTTATACTCAATACCCCATCCATTGAAGGCAAGCATACAAAATGTCTTCTTGTTCAGTCCATCCACCTGTGCAGCAACCTTCAGGGTACAATGGATCTGCATTCCCAGATCTCTCTGCTCATTAACGTTTCCCAAGGCTCTTATGTACATTGTATAACTTTCTCTCGAATTCGCCTTGCCTCAATGCATCACCTCACATTTTCTGGATTGAAAGCCATCTGCCACTTTTCCGCCCTACTCTCCATTCTCTCTATACCCTCCTGTATTCTCTGACAGACCCTTATGCTTTCTGCTACTCCACCAATCTCCGTGTCATCTGCAAACTTGCTGAGCATACCAACAATGCCCTCTTCCAGATCGTTTATGCATAAAATAAACAAAAGTGGCCTTAACACTGATCCCTGAGGAACACCACTGGTCACCTTCCTTTCCTTTCGAGAAACTCCTTTCAACTACTACTGTCTGTCTCCTGTTGCTCAACCAGTTCGTTATCTACATAGCTAGAACATCTTGCACATCATGGGACTTCACTTTCTGCATTAGCCTACCATGGGGAACATTATCAAACACTTTAATAAAGTCCATGTATGACACGCCTTACTGAGAGATCACCAACTCCTAACTGTGGAGTTATGGATCGTCCTTTCGCTGTGACTGAGACATCTCCGTAATTCCTCCCCTCACCTTCACCCTTCGTTTCCAGAAAATTGAAAGAAATCCACTTGTCCCAAATTTCCCACTGCAAGAGAGTCCACATTCAAAAACGTCACTCTCCGTCACTTCCACCATTTCGAACAGTACAGCTCAATGAAGCACATCTTCACCTCCCGTCCAATTTTAAAATCAAACCGGGAACCTTCCTTTTGTGACACCCTCCATCACCCTGAACATCTCATCATTCCAGTATGTCTAATTCGTGTGAAATTGCAGAATAGCCCTTGCGGAATAGCCCTGACTTTCAAATTGCTTCCCAATCCAATCACTTCCCTTGCTCGCATGTTCACATCTCAGATCTGGGCAGCTGCAGTGTTCCAATGAAGCTCAACGTAAGATATGGTCACACTTCGCTTGACACTTTGTTACATTACAGCCTGTAAGACTTAATGTACTGTTCCATAATTACACAGGCTGTCCCCATAACTCGTGTTATCCATTGTTCTTACATTCTCCTTCCTTCTTTCGCTATGTCTTGTCTTCTTTTTGTATTGTTTATATTGCAGACTATCGAAAGAACCAATTGTTGCCACTCTTTTTCAGTTCTGAAGAAGGGTCATGCTGGACTTGAATTGTTAATTTGGTGTCGCTGTCAGGGCAGATACTTCCAGGTATGCTGAGTTTCCCCAGGAATGAATGGGCATAGAACAAACTTTCAACAAAAGATAAGATCGTGGATATCGGAAATCTAAAACAGGGGAAATCGGTAGTGGGCAGGTTTTTGGAGGGATTCCTGAGGAATAGGATGTATATGTATTTGGAAAGACAAGGACTGATTAGGGGTAGTCAAAATGTCTTTGTGCATGGGAAATCATGTCTCACAAATTTGATTGAGTTTTTTGAAGAATTAACAAAGAGGATTGATGAGGGCAGAGCGTTAGATGTAATCTATATGGACTTCTGGAAGGTTTTCGACAAGGTTCCCATGGGAAACTGGTTAGCAAGGTTAAATTTCATGGAATACAGGGAGACCTCGGCATTTGGAAACAGAACTGGCTCAAAGGTAGAACCCAGACTGTGGTGGTAGAGGGTTGTATTTCATATTTCAGACTGGTGGCCTGTGACTGATGGAGTGCCACAAGGATCGATGCTGGGTCCACTTCTTTTCATAATTTATATGAATGATTTGAATGTGAGCATATGAGGTATAGTCAGTAAGTTTGCAGATGACACCAAAATTGGAGGTGCAGTGGAAAGCGAAGAAGGTTACCTCAGATTACAGCAGGATCTTGATCAGATGGGCCGATGCGCTGAGAAGTGGCAGATAGAGTTTAATTCAGATTAATGCGAGTTGCTGCATTTTGCGAAAGCAAATCTTTGCAAGACATATACAGTTAATGGGAAGGTCCTAGGGAGTGTTGCTGAACAAAGAGACCTTGGAGTGCAGGTTCGCATCTCCTTGAAAGTGGAGTCACAGATAGATAGGATCGTGAAGACGGCTTTTGATATGTTTTCCTATATTGGACAGAGTATTGAGTACGGGAGGTGGGAGGTCATGTTGCGGCTTTACAGGACATTGGTTAGGCCACTGTAGGAATATTGTGTGCAATTCTGAACTCCATCTTATTGGAAAAATGTTGTTAAACATGAAGGAGTAGAGAAATGATTTACAAGCATCTTGCCAGGAGGATTTGAACTATCGGGAGAGGCTGAAAAGGCTGGAGCTGTTTTCCTTGGAGCGTCAGAGGCTGGGTGCTGACCTCAAAGAGGTTTGCCAAATTATGAGGGGCACGGACAGGATAAATAGACAACGTCTTTTCCCTAGGGTCATGGAGTCCAGAATTAGAGGGTATACGTTTAGAGTGAGTGGAGAAAGATATAAAATATACCTAAGGGGCAGCTTTTTCACACAGAGGGTGGTGCGTGTATGGAATGTGCTACCAGAGGAAATGGTGGAGTCTGGTACAATTGCAACATTTAAAAGCCATTTGGAAAGGTATATGAACAGGAAGGGTTCAGAGGGATATGAGCCGGGTGCTGGCAGCTGGGACTAGATTGGCTTGGGATATCTGGTCGGCATGGACGGGTTGGACTGAAGGTTCTGTTTCCATGATGTACATCTCTATGACTCTATGACTCTATAATCGTTCAATACGTTGTTAGGTGGAGGCAGAGCGCCTGCAATGGGATAAAGGCAGTGTAGACTACTGAGCACATCGGCAACGAAACAAAAAGTATGTGCTTAAGGGGAAGTTTATGTTTTGGGGAAAGGATAATAAATCAGTAAATTATATCAGTGGAGCGATAACTCAGAACGCTCCCTGGTAATGATAGGCCAGTGAGCCTTACTTCAGGATCACTTTTGCCATTTTTAAAAGTGGTTTGGATGAACGCATAGAAGGATAGGTTAGTCAATTTACGGAAGATACTTCGGTCTTTAGATTTGTGGATAGTGACGAATGATGTTTTAAGCTACAGAGGGGCATCGATAAGCTGCAGAGCGGGGCTGAAAGTGGCAAATTGAGTTTTTGCGGAGAAGTCTGTGATGATTCACTTTGGAATGAGTAACCGGAATTCAGTGTACTGGGCTAATCGTAGGATAGTTGGTAGTGTAGATGAGCAGAGAGGTCTCATTGTCCAACTACGTGGATTCTTGAAAGTTGCCGCCGAGGTTGATAGCGTTGATTCAATAGCATACATTACGTCAGACTTTTTCGCAAAGGGATTAAGTTTCGCAACCTGAGGTAATGCAGTCGCACTTGGTGTGTTGTGTCCAGTTCTGATCACTGAATTATGTGAAAAATGTGGAAATGTTGGAAAGGGTTCAGAGGAGTTTCTTTTCGGTTGATGCCTGTTATGGAGGGAAAATCTTCCGAGGAAAGGCTGAGGGATTTGCGCCTGTTTTCGTCAGAGACAAGAAGGCCGAGAGGTGACTTATACTGAGATATATGAGCAAATCAGAGGGTGAGATAGGTTGGACAATGAGAGCCTTCTTCCACGGATGGCGATGGCTAGTACGAAAGCACATAGGTTTAAATTGATGGGTGATAAATTTAGTACACATATCAGATTTATTTTCTTTACTCAGAGAGTAGTAGAGGTATGGAACACACTGCCTGCAATGCTCGTCGACTCTCAAAATTTAAGGGCATTTAAATCCTCAATGGATAGGCATATGGACGACTTTGGAATGGTGTAGGTTAGATGAGCTTCAGATTAGTTTCATAGGTCAACGAATCATCGAGGGGCGAAAGGCCTCTACAGCACTGTAATGTTCTATGTTCTAACTTGGTGTTCTACAGAGCAATTTGTGCATCCTGGTACATGAGTAACATCGGGTTATTCTGAAGAAGCAGGAAATTGAATAATGTTATTTCTTGCAAAGGGTCCAGGATATGATCTTAAAGTTTTCTTTTTCTGAGTCTGTAAAGGGCAATTCAGAGAAAGCAGCGGTTGTAATGTGTGTAGTTGTGATGCCTGAAACTGGCAAAACAAACGCAAATGCTTTCGAAATTTTTCAAAGATGTTTCCCTTTCCACACTCGGGGTTGAGACCCGAGTTCAATTCCCGACTCAGGCGATTGACTGTGTGGAGATTGCACATTCTCCCCGTGTCTGCGTGGGTTTCCTCCGGGTGCTCCGGTTTCCTCCCACAGTCCAAAATATGTGCAGATCAGGTGAATTGGCCATGCTAAATTGCCCGTAGTGTTAGGTAAGAAGGGGTAAATGTAGGGGTATGGGTGGGTTGCGCTTCGGCGGGTCGGTGTGGACTTGTTGGGCCGAAGGGCATGTTTCCACACTGTAAGTAATCTAATCTACGTAATCTAATCTAAAAACACTGGAGAAGTTATGTACAGATACTTGGAAGGGCAAACACTGCTTAAGGATAATAAATGTGGCTTTGTGCATGTCAAATCATGTCTCACTAAATTGAGTTTTTTGAAGAGGTAACAAAGAATTTGGATGAATGCATTATGGTAGACGCTGTCAGTATCAATTTCAGGAAACATTTCGACAAGATTGGTAGTCACATTAGTGAGGTTAGGACACATGGATTCCAGGGTGCCTTGCCAATTGAATACAAAACTGGCTTAAAAGTAAACTTCGGAGTGGTGGTAGAGGTTTGTTTTTCATTCTCGAGCCTGTAACTAGCGGCGTGTTGGAGGTCAACATGGTATCGTTGAGAGTGAATATAATCTCCGATTATAACTGGTCCTCGATCAGATTGTTTGATGGACCAAGGAGTGGCAGATGGAGTTTAATTTAGACACATTTTGGTAATGTAAAGCTGACAAGCCTTATACAGTTAATGGTTTGAACCTATGGAATATTGCTGAACAAAGTGACTTAACGTTGTAGGTGCATGTTTCATTGAAAGTTGTGTCTCAGTTAGACAGGGTGGTGATGAACACAATTGGCAGTCTTGCCGTTATTGATCAAAGCGTTGAACATAGAAGTTGGGAGATCACATTGCAGCTGAACAGGTCCTTGGTGAGACCACTTTGAGAATGTAACCACAAGCTAGGATCGTTTGGTTAAAGGAAGTACGTGGTAAAACATGAGAGGGTGCGGAGAAGGTTCACAAGAATCTCGAATGTGTTCAAGAGGCATGAGAGAAGACAAATTTTTTGAGGCCTTCCTCCGGATTTTCGGGGGCTGAGGGGCGAACGGATAGAAGTTCATAAAATCATAAGGGGCATAAAGAGTGCGAATAAGCAAGGTATTTTTTCCACAGCACGGGTGAGTGCTTAACTAGATGGCATAGTTTTAAGGTGAGACGGTAAAGGTTTGAAAATGACCTGAGCAGAAACATTTTCACGCATAGGGGAGTGCGTGTTCACAGTAAGCTGTCACAAGAAATGGTGGAGTCTCGTAGAATTAAACATTTAAAAGACATTTGCATGGTTACATGAATATGAGGGATTTAGTTGGACATGGGATACATGCTGGCAAATGAGGCGAGAACAGATTGGGATGTTTGGTCAATGCAGACAAGTTGAACTAAAGGGTCTGTTTCCATGTTCTATGACTCCCGGAATCTCTGAGAGGCATGAGGAGAAAAGCTAAAGGGGCCTTTCTATTGGCGACTCTCTTCACCACAATTTAATGGCGCAATTCTGTTCTCATTTAGTTAAAGCTGAGTGAAGTAGCATTTGATAGAGAAGTGAGTCACAGATAATGAGATATCGACATGAAAGTGATGCTGAGACAACAACCAGATCAGGTCGAAAGTTAACATCGGCGGTTGAAGGCCCACTCTTAATCCTAAGTCCTACGTTGCTATGTTCCATTCACTCCCTCAAATCTACAGGACAGCAGCAGCTGGAGGAGAATACCTCTCGTGTTCAGAAACAGAGGAGATCATTTAG
>NW_025208413.1:12569-14569 GCF_004010195.1 Chiloscyllium plagiosum | reverse complement strand
CCAAGTAGCAGTAGCGGGCTGGTGGAAACTGGCCGTTCTATCGCACTCATGTTCTAAACATTTAACATAATCTTTAGCCAAATCATATTGAAGAAAATAAAAAAAAACGAAAGAACTGCCGATGTTGAAAATCAAAATAAAACAGAGGTTGCAGGAAAAGTTCAGAAAGTCTGGCAGCACCTGTGGAGGGACGAACCCAGTGGATGTGAAACATTAACCATGATTCATTTGCACATCATTCTCCTCCACTTCTGCCATCTCCAAACAGACCCTACCGTGAGGTATATATTTGCCTCCCCACCCCATCAGCATTCCAAAAAAGACCATTCCCTCACGAACCCTTCGTCACGTCTACAATCCCAATTAGCCTACATCCCACGACTGGCATCTTTCCCTGCCACCGCAGGTAGGCTAAAACCAGCGCCCACACTACTCCACTCATCTCCATCTATGGTCCGAAGGGATCCTTCCACATCCGTTAGAAATTCACCTGTACCGCTTCCAATGCCATCTACTGCATCCGTTGCACTCCGTGTGGACTCTGCTACATCAGGGAGACAGAACACCTTCTTGCAGATCATTTCAGAGAACATCTCTGGGATACCCGCACCCACCAACTTCACCACCCCGTGACTAAACAATTCAACTCCCCCTCCTACTCCGTCAAAGACGTACACATCCTGGGCCTCCTTCACTGCCAAACCATAACCACCCAATACCTGGACGAGGAACGCCATATATTCAGTCTTGGAACTTTGTCACCTCAAAGGATTAGTGTGGATTTGAACAGTTTCCTCATTTCCCTTCCCCAAGTCCCAAGCCTCCAAATTGGCACCGCCCTCTGGACCCATTTCATCACTGCTCCTTCTGACCTATCATCTTCTCCCTCACCTTCATCCAACTATCGCTTTCCCAGCAACCTCCCCACAATCCCACAACCCCCCCATTTATCTCTCAGACCTCGGACTGAAGATGCCCCTGGATTGCAGTGATCAGAGTGTGACTATGTTTTGCCTTTATTTTGGGTGAGGGCAGGCTGGATCTGACACGAGCGCTTAACACCTAAGCAATGGGAATGGTATCAGATAGTGAAGTTAGCACGGGCTGAAGTGAAGTGGAAACTTCTGTCAGGAGATGGGTGAGTACAACTGCATCACGTCACCCAGACTTTAAAAGACATGCAAAAGTAGCAAATCAACTTCAGTGCATGCAGAATGACAGGTAAAGTGGAAAGGAGACAATAAAACACAATGAGATGGACTGGAATTATTTATGAGAAAGGGTTCAATATTTAATATATTTTACATACAGACTGCCGTCACATTGGAAAAAGGAATTTCCTGCTGTGTAACGGCGATATTTGCCTGCGACATCACAATTCCGAGATACACTGACATACTATCTTCTATAGCAGCGTGGCCAAGTGAGAGCATGATCTGCCCATCAACCAGAATTCAATACTTCAAAGCTCTCCTCTGCGCTGTTCAACCTATTTTCTGCTCCTGTATTCAGATCTCAATTGCTTCACAGTGTATCTTTTTCTGCTTTCTACATCACGTAACCACTTGAAACTGATCCAATCATCCCCAGTGTTTCCGCTTTAACCCATCTTTTGTAACTCCTGAGCTGACACAGGTACGAATGACCAATTGGCCTTCTCGAGCGCTCTCACTCTGGTATGATCTGAATGATAAAGTGCACTGTGTCTGATCCGCAGGACACACTGCAGAATTTCCCCGCGCGGGACGGTGCTGTTTATCCCATCCCCGCGGATTGAGCTGTCTCCATTGGTAGAGTATCACACAGTAACCGTGAAGATCTTTTGATGTCATACTCGAAGGTTCATGCGACAAAAAGCTGAAGACTGCGGGAAACTGCTGTGGTCAGCGCTAACACAGAGGCACAGCGGGAGACTGGTGGGCCCATAAACCAGTAATTAATGGATAAAAAGATTATTCTTTTTAGAAGAACCCGATTCAGACCATCATCTTCACACCTCC
>NW_025208413.1:0-2229 GCF_004010195.1 Chiloscyllium plagiosum | reverse complement strand
GAGGCTAGTACATTTGCAAAATTTAAAAAAAAAAATCTGGCTGGATATATGAATATGAAGGGTTTGGAGGGGTTTGGGCCAGATGCTGTGAGGTAAAACATGATTGGATTGGGATATCTGGTCCGTATGGACGAGTTGGACCGAAGGGTCTGTTTCATTGCTGTACATCTCTATAACGCTATGACCTTCAACAACAAAACCGACAGACAAACCAACGGAATACCCATCGGATCTCACGTATCAGTGTTCTTAGCAGAAGCAGTAATTCAGAAACTCGAACAAGCAGTTCTGCCAACCACCTAACACAAATTTAGGATCCGGTCCCTTTGACATCAGGAAGCAAAACAATTTACACGAAAACTTCAAGACCATCAATAATATGCTTACCGCATAAAATTCAGTAAAGAGGAGGAAAGCAAGGACAAGCTGCCATTCTTAGATGTTGCAGTAGAGCGAACAGCCAATGGTGAACTTCAAACCAGCATTGACAGGAAAACAACACATTTGGAACAAACACTGAACTAGAGAAGGAATCATCCCTACATCCGAAAACGGCGCTGCATTAGAACATTACTTCAACGAGCCACGGCACACTGCAGCATAGAGGCACTACGAAGAACAGAGTAAAATCAAATTTAGACTATATTCAAAAAGATTGGGTACCCAATGAACATAGTCAGCAGAACTCTCATCAACAAACGCAAAGAAGCAGAACGAAAGGAATCGAGCAATCCTAGCCACTCTCCACCACACCAAAGAAATCTCGGAAATTACCGCCAGAATACTCAGAGCTCTTGGAATCAATGCAGCCCACAACCCCACCAACACACTGAAACAACAGGTAATGAATTAGGAAGACCATATACAGACACCAAGCAAAAGTAATGTCATTTATAAAATATCTTGCAAGCAATGTAACAAACACTTCATTGGACAAACAGGCAGAAAACTAGTCACCAGGATACATGAACTTAAAAAAGATATGACCCACTCTCACTAGTATCGTTACATACCGATGAGGAAGCACCCTGTTCGACTGGGATAACATATCCATCTTAGGACATGCCAAAAAGTGTCACGTGCGAGAATTCCGGGAAGCATGGCTCACCAACCAAAGCTCTGTTAACAAATATATTGTCTTGGTTCCCATTTTACACACCGTGACACCACAAGAAATGACATCATCTCCACAAGAATTGACATCCCCAACCGAAGGAAAGACAATCGCATAAATAACAAGGGGGACGTATCACCTGCGCACCACCAGAGGTTAACTGATGATGTAGTATGGTGACAAAACTATAGAAAACGAAACTTGCAGATCAGCGAGCAAACGTCCATCCAGAACCTCAACCCGAACTGCAAATATTCTCAAAAACCTGCTAGTCAAATTTCCTGTATACCATGCCTCCTTACTTTCTGAATGAGACTATTATGAGGAACCTTACGAAACGTCTCAATGCAATCCACTTTTGCATTCAGCTCAGACTTCGGGTTCGCAATATTGCATTCTGATGCCACTGGGTACCCATTTAGGAGTGTGGAAAACTCAAGCTGATTCTCAAAAACCTGCTAGTCAAATTTCCTGTATACCATGCCTCCTTACTTTCTGAATGAGACTATTATGAGGAACCTTACGAAACGTCTTTACGAAACGTCTCAATGCATTCAGCTCAGACTTCGGGTTCGCAATATTGCATTCTGATGCCACTGGGTACCCATTTAGTAGTGTGGAAAACTCAAGCTGAAATTCAAAAACTTTTATGACTGAAATGCACAAGGTTCTATTTGAATTTTGACAGGCATGTCATACATTTCAGGTAATTTGTAAACGACAGACAGTAATAGCACCTACACTTTTAATACATCTTCCTGCATTTCAGGAAGCTTTTACAGGAGTATTAGTTGACTGAGTAGGAGCCCTACCTCAGCCAAAATTTGGGAATCAGTATTTAGTACCAATAAACGATGTGTCAACTAGATTTCCAGAGCTGTCCCATTACACAATATCACAGCTAAAAGATTTGCAGAGCAATTACTCAACGTTTTTCCAATAAATACCGTCTACTCATGGAGATCTAATCAGATCAAGGTTCAAAATTTACAACAAAATTATTGAAGGAAATTATTTATGAATTAGGAATAAACAAGTCTACCACGTACCGTCCAGAATTGGAAGGCACGCGAAAAAGATGGCATCAGACATTAAAGACAATGTCCCAGTCTAGT
>NW_025208412.1:7442-14568 GCF_004010195.1 Chiloscyllium plagiosum | reverse complement strand
TCCATAAACAAAGTGGAAAGGCAATCACCACCAGTGGAATGTGACATCAGGGACTGAGAAATGATGGACAACATGAAGGTCTAGCAAAAAACACCAATCAGCTTCAACGACCAGGTAACTGCTCTAACTTTCAAATTGGGATTGCCACGAGCTAGTCTCTCCTCGGTACCTGATAGAATTGCAAACTACACAGACTGGAGGTAGATTAGAGAGTAATTGGATGAAAATGCATGGATACAGGGTCATCACTGCTTACCAGTGAGAATTAGAACTTACTGTTAAAACCCTGAGGTGTAATCTGACTTCGTATCTTGACATCAGAAATCAAATATTTTCATTTTGTCTGTATTTCCCCAATATCTCACCAATTTACAAGAATGGCATAAACTCACGTGATCGCGTTTCATGGTTTTGAGAGAGCAGCAGATCACCACTTATCAGTTTTGCTCTGCACCTATTATTGGTGTGTCGGTCAGGACTGTCCTATTTAGAGTCATAGAGTTGTACAGCATGGAAACAGTCCCTTTGATGGACTGTTATTCAATAGCTGATGTTTCTGTTTGAGGTCTGTTCACTCATGCCAGAAGCACAGGTGAAATATTCCACTTTTGCAGCTCATGATCTTCTGACGATTAAAATTAACATTTGGAATAATTAAAGAATAGCAATAATTTTTGCTTACTCACTGCCAGGAAGTGCTGGGGGGACAAGCTAGAAAATATTTCAAAATGCACTTGCTAGTTGGTTTAAACTGCATTCAACATATTTATTTTATGTTTACTGTACGTCATGATCATTTTAAAAGTTAGTAAATTAACATTGCATTGCATTTACCTCTTCATTTGTATCATCTCGAAGTAGATGCCTCTCTGATGTAGGAACAAGCAAAGGACATAATTCATTTTGCATTTCATGAAACAGCTTCTTCGCCTTTTCATCTGCTCTTCTTTCCACTTCCTCCATTATCGATTTTTCTTTTTTACACATGGCATCACATTGGTACTTGTAATAATAATTCTCAGTGTTACAGCAAGTGCAGTAACTAAGACAGGAGGTGATAAGCAGGACGACGAGGAATACGGAAATGAAAATGCTGCCAACAAACTGTTCAGGCGTGGGTGGAAAAGAAAAGAGGATTCAACAACAGCCATTCACCAGAATTATTCCATTGCTTTCACATTCAAATTATTCTGTCAACTTATTTGCCTAAGAGTATATGGCTAAAAGCGTTTCAAATAAACTTTCAAGACTACTTTTCCTGCAATGGAGGATTCTATTGAAACATCTGAATCACCAAGTCTCTCTTTAAAATCCAAGCAAATAGTTTTGCTTTCACTGTATTTGTCCTATCATGTAGTGCTGTCTCTGCACATACCAACCTGTCTGGCTGTCCCCTATCTGACAGTACTGGGTATTCGTCAAATTCTTCTCAACTCTTTTTGTTTTGTCTCTCATTTTATCAATTTATCTTCTATATTGTTCCCAGAGACCAAACCTTCTTGATAAATTTCAATTTTCACTCCTTGCAAGAGGCCAGTTTCAAAAGAAGTAACAATTTATACAGCGTTGGAGCAGAGAACTGATGGCTGACAATGTTGAGTGGGATTAATCCAAGGGAGAAAGTACCAGGGGCTAATTAATTTCCAGAACTTTATTAAAATTGAAAACAGCCAAGTAAAAACATTGGTTAAGGTATTGTCATGGAGAACGCATCAAGGAATGGCTCCTCTCTTCAAATTTTTGTTCACTTGAAAAAGGTGCAATGGGACAACATGCTCTTTCTGTTGGAAAAAGACAAGGCCCCGCACGTAAATATATGTAACTACTCACTTGGGTAAGTGAGCCACATTGTGATTCTGCAAAACCAAAATGAAACTCTGCCTCCCATATGAATGGGGGCTGTGGTAGATGCCTTCCAGTGCCAGTATGATGCCAGCAATGAGAGCTGTACCTCCTAATGATGTGTGAGTCATACCGGACAGCACAGGCAGCATGGTGCCACAGTGGTTAGCATTGCTGCCTTATAGTGCCAGAAACCCAGGTTCAGTTCCTGTCTCAGGTGACTATCTGTGTGGAGTTTGCGCATTCTCTTTGTGTCTGCGTGGGTTTCCTCCCACAGTCCAGATTAGAACATCGTGTACAGTGGGTTTTTTTTAACAACCGAAAAATAGGTGGGAAGGTAAGACATGATGAGGTCATACAGAGACTGCAGGTGGATATAGAATGAGTATAGGACAGTGCACAAAAACTTGGTTTATGAAATTACTTTGGTAGGAAGAATCAAAAGACCAGTGATTACAGAGAGAGTTTCTTTAAAAAATGCAATGCAAAAGGATCGGGTTTACTTGTGCACGAAACACAAAAGGTTAGCAAAGAGGCGCAACAAAAGGCCCAAATGGAAATGTTAGGGAGAAAGGAGAATGGCGTTTAAAATTAGGAAACTCTTGTTACACAGTCCACTCCTTCAACAATGATGCTCTGTAGCAGCAGTGTGTCCTACCTACAAGATACACTGCATAAATTCACCAAAGGTCCTCAGACAGCACCTTCATAACCCACGGCCATGTCCATCTGGAAGAACAAGAGCAGCAGTTACATGGGAACACCACCACTTTCAAGTTCCCATCCAAGCCACTCACCACTCTGACTTGGAAATATATCACTGGGTCAAAATGCTGGAATTCCCTCCATCAGGGCATTGTAGGTCAATCCACAACAGGTGGACTGCAGTGGTACAAGAAGGAAACTCACCACCACCTTCTCAAGGGGGCAACTAGGGATGGGCAATAAATGCTGGCCTCAACCTACAGCGCCCACATCCCACAGGTGAGTAAGCAAAAACTATACAGGGTGCTGGTGAGGTCACACCCATAGTTTTAACCACCTATTTAATAAAGTACATTGGCCCTGGGGGTGGTTCAAAAGAGATTTGCAAAGCTGATTCCTAGTGGTGTTGACATATCATAAATGGTTGAACAGGTCAGGCCTTTATTCATTGGAATTTGGAAGAAATGTTGGGCAATCTTACTGAAATATACAAGATTCTGAGGGGTCCTGACAAGGTAAATGTTGAGATGTTTCCACGAATTGGGGAGTCACGAATTTGGGGATATAGTTGCAGATTAAGCAGACATTCATTCAAATCTGCGACAGAAGGAAAATCCTGCTAGAATGCAGAAAGTTTACCCAGAAAGTTGTGGAGGTGAGATCACTGCACAATGTTAAAAAAGGAAGAAATCAAATAGGCGAAAGTGACGATGGCAGATGCTGGAGATTAGAATTGAGATTGTGGTACTGGAAAAGCACAGCAGGTCAGACAGCAGCCAAGGAGCAGGAAAATCGACTTTTAGGGCAAAGACACTTAATCAGGAATGAGGCTGGGAGCTTTCCGTGTGGAGAGATAAATGGGAAGGGGGTGGAGCTGGGTCGAAGGCAGCTGTGAGTGCAATAGGTGGATGGAGGTAGAGGTAATGATGATAGGTCAGAGGGGAGCGTGGGATAGTCTCTGAAACCGCCCTGTGGCCAACCATTTCAACTCCCCCTCCCACTCTGCTGAGGACATGCAGGTCCTGGGCCTCCTCCATAGCCACTCCCTTACCACCCGACGCCTGGAGGAAAAACGTCTCATCTTCCACCTCGGAATACTTCAACCCCAGGGCATCAATGTGGACTTCACCAATTTCCTCATGTCCCCTCCCTCCCCCTTACCCCAGTTCCAACCTTCCAGCTCAGCACTACCCTCATGACCTGTCCTACCTGCCAATCTTCCTTCCCACCTATCCGCTCTACTCTCCTTTCCGACCTATCACCTTTATCCCCACCTCCTTCCACCTATTACACTCTTAGCTACCTTCTCCCCAGTTTCATCCCCCTCCCAGTTATCTCTCCACGCCCAGGTTGCAGCCTCATTTCTAATAAAGGGCTTTTGTCCGAAACGTCGATTTTCCTGCTCCTGGGACGCTTCCTGACCTGCTGTGGTTTTCCAGCACCACACTGTCGATGTTAAAAGAGGAGCTGGGCAGAGTTTTGAAAGATGGCAAATTGAAGACTACAGAGCTGGCACAAAGCAAGAGTTGAGGTCTGGGTAGATCAGCCTTGACCTTGCGGAATGGTGGGGAGGACGAGAGGAGCTGAATGGCCTACCCCTACTCTATGTTCTTATGTACATTCCTTGGATTGCAATTCCAGCTTTTTAGTGAAACATCCTTCCTCAAATCCTCCCCACAATTAACGTGGACGTTTTTTAGTCGATGACCACTTTCAGGATACCTGTATGTCTCCCCTACACCAGGATTACAATAGAGTGATCACAATCGTCCCTGGCGGATCAGCAATGTTTCAACTGCTTTCCTTTATTTGTCCCCCCCAATCGCCAACTATAAAATAAGTCAAGATGCTTTGCTAGAAATGGAAGTTACCGTTGTATATTTTCCACTAAATTATTCTTTACAACATATAAAGGCATTTATCACCCGCGAATGATCACATTCCTGGTGCATTAGCTGCTGGCAGCTGAAATTGGCGCATGTCTGACCCGACACTGTTCCATTTTCCATGATCATGGAACAGGCGTAGTAATCACCGTCCAAGAGCAATACGCAGATCCACACCACTGACGGGAGAAAAAGTTGAAAGACCAATTTGCTGTAAATTAAAATAAATTTCCAACTTGTCCTGCAATCTTCATAACAGTGCCATTGATGTGAATCAAGTTGCAGCAGTAATCTCATCAACAACAATATCACTGAAGGTACACAGAAAAATAGCCTGGCAAAGTTGAGGTTCTGTTTATGTCCAGTACATGGACACGGGATATGTTTGTCCATGAGAATTTGCAATCCATAAAGGATTAGAACCAGCATAGTGTTCCCGATGATTGTGGCGTTCCTATTTTTCAATAACTTTTTTAATATTTCAGGATCCATCGTACCAATAAATTGGCAATTCACTGGAGCGCTCACAGTTACAAAGTTTGAAGTAACTGCAGTAAGTCATGGGTAAGTTTAAATATGTGTTAAGCCCCGCCCAGGTAGATACTGAGGTTGTTCCAACAGGTTGTCTACAATTATATTTGTCTTAATTTGTCGACTCATCAAAAACACGAAGCAGAAGTGCGAATCTTAGTGGTCTTGGAAATTGGCACAGCCCATCTGTTTACTAAAATGGAACAAAGAACTGGGAATGCTGGATATGGAAATCGAATAAAACAGACATTTCTGGAGAAACTCAGCAAATCTGTGGAAAGAAAACCGAGTTCACATTTTGAATGCAGTAGCCTTTTTACAGAACTCAAGAGTCTTAAGTTCAAAGCATTCAGCCTATGCAAGAGTCTCTGATCCTCTCTTCTCTGTCACTTCTTGAGGTTTTTTTTCAGAACAAAAAGCAAATTGGCACAGCCCATCTGTTTACTAAAATGGAACAAAGAACTGGGAATGCTGGATATGGAAATCAAATAAAACAGACATTTCTGGAGAAACTCAGCAGATCTGTGGAAAGAAAACCGAGTTAACATTTTGAGTGCAGTGGCCTTTTTACAGAATTCAAGAGTCTTAAGTTCAAAGCATTCAGCCTATGCAAGAGTCTCTGATCCTCACTTCCTCTGTCACTTCTTGAGGTTTATTTTTTCAGAACAAAAAATTGATAGACTGGGTCTTTCCCCTTCAAATATGAAGTCTGAGGGATGACCCAGTACCAAATCTTTAAAATGATGACATGTTTAAATCGAGCATCTCCTGGTTGTGGGGAAGGTAACAGAAGATTATTCTGGGATTGTTAGAGTGGAAGTGAAGTATAACACATTTCAATGCCATACGAATCTGCTTATGTTCCTAACTGCAGCCTCAACCCTGAATACCAGCCGCCACCACCTCTGTCAACCTTGACTCTTCCTCCTCAGCTTCAGCCCCACCTGAACAGCCCTCTCTTCACATCCTCAGTAGCACAGATGCTAGTCTTCAGTCAATTTGATGTGGTATAAAAAGACAGCTGAGTGCTCTGCATGCTGGAAAGGCTAAAGGCCCAGGCAGCATTCTGAAAATAGTTCGAAAGGTATGCTACAGACTGGGCGGACCTTATAAAAACTGAGAAATAAATTACAGTTCAAAGGCTGGGAAATCTGCAATAAGCATCAGATCTTTCTTCCTGCTAGCATGTGTCCATTATTGTCAAGACACAAGTCCATAACATCATAAGATATAGGTCCAGAATTAGGCCATTCAGCCCATCGAGGCTGCTCCAACATTTGATCGTCATTGATAGGTTTCTCAATCCTGTTCTCCTGCTTTCTCCAGGTCATTTTTGATTCCCTAACCAATCAAGAACCTACTTATCTCTGTCTTAAATATACTAAATGACTTGGCCTCCATAGATTTCTGTGGCATTGAGTTCCATGGATTACCTTCTAGCAGAGGAAATTCCTCCTCATCTCAGTTCAAATGGTTGCCCCTTCACTCCGAGCCTGTACTTTCAGCTCCGAAGCTCTCCCACTGGTGCAATCATTTTCTCTATGTCCACTCTGTGCAGGGTTCTCAGTATTCTATAAGTTTCAATTAGAGCCCCACCGCTCATTCTTCTAAATGCCATAAAGTATAGACCAGGGTCATCAATCACTTCTCATATGACAAACCCTTTATCCCAGGATCATTCTTGTAAATGTTCTCGGGTCCCCTCCAAAGTCAGCACATCCTTCCTTCGGAAAAGGACATAAAACTGCTCACAATATTCCAAATATGGCCTGACCAGAGCCTTAAACAGCCTTAGCACTACATCTCTGCTCCTGTGTTCTACCCGTTTTGAAATGAATGCTAAATTGCATTTGCTTTCCCACATGCCAACTGAATATGTACGTTAACCTGAATCCTAAGCTAGGTTCTCCAAGTCCATTTGTGTTTCAGATTACCAAAGCCTTTCCCTACTTAGAAAACATTTTATGCCTCTATTCTTCTGACAGAGTGCACAACCTCACACTTTCGCACATTGTATTCCATCAACTATCTCTTTGCCACTCTCTTGGCCTGTCCAAGTCACTCTACAGTCTCTCTGCTCCCTCAAAATAACCTATCCCTCCATCTACCTTTCTGTCATCTGCAAACTTAGTAACAGTGCCCTTAGTTCCTGTATCCGGATT
>NW_025208412.1:0-6642 GCF_004010195.1 Chiloscyllium plagiosum | reverse complement strand
TGGAGAACAGAGTTTAAAAATGTGTTGCTGAAAAAGCACAGCAGGTCAGGCAGCATCAAAGGAATTGATGTATCGGGCATAGGCCCTCCTTCAGGACTCCCCTTCCAATCAACGTCAGAAGCTCCTTCTTCATGCTACGTAGTTATTTTTACACAATTTTATTACTAATGCATTTGATTCTAGCTTGTCCCTCTCAAACTGCTGGGTGCATTCAATCATATTATGGTCACTATCCCAGAGGGACTGGACGAAGTTCTTTCACCTTAAGCTCTCTTGTCAAGTCTACCCCTTTATACATCACTAAATCCAGAATTGTCTGTTTGCAAATGGATTCTTCCATGAATAAAAACTCACAGGACTTCCACAAATTCCTCTACCAACCTTATTTTTCCAATCCTCCTGCAAATTGAAGTCCCTCATGATTATTGTAATAGTGCCTTTCTTAAATGTTTTTCCAATCTCTCAATTTATTTTCTTCTCCATATCCTGACTCCAGTACAAAATCCCATCAGAGTACTTTATTCTTTGTGGTTTCTCAACACTACCTACTCAGACTTGATATCACTTCTTGCTATCATTTTAAATTTATTTCTTCCTAACAAGACAAATCTGCCCCCCGTGGCCATCTGGTCTGTAATTTTGATGGGATGTGTATCCTTGGATATTTAGTTCTGAGCACTGATCTCCTGGCAGCCATGACACTTATGCCTATAACATTCTACTGCATTCTGCACTACAAGCTAATTTACCTTGTTTCATATACTGTGCCAGTAAGATGTAAAGTCCGATGAGGGCAATGCTTACATGATAAAAGTGAAGGAGGAGGGTAAGGATTAAATCAAAATAGAGGGGGAAATAAATTGCTCCACTCCCTGCAGTGCCCACTTTTCCCCAAGGTGTCATCAGCATTTCGCGGTCACAGCATGCTCCCTCCCCAGGGATCCCCAGCTCAATAAAAGGTCAATGATAGGAGGAGGGGCAGACGGTTGGTTGAAATGCCCCCCCCCCTCGATATCCTGGACCCATTATAAGCCAGCCTGAACAGGCCCAGGAGCAGATCTCCGAGGATGTCCTCTGTCCTGCCCAACAGTAAGTTATCAAGTTACGTCAGAGTAGTTGAGAATGTCATCATGTTAGAAGTTGCACAACACATTCTAATTAATGATAACGTAGTTCCTGGAAGCCTGGCTAAAAGAAGGGCTGATTGCAAGGTGGTTCATAAAATATATAAAAGGAATGGATTGAGGAAGCGTAGCAGTATTGCCTGAAGAGAACATTACAGTTTTAGAGAGAGAGAATGCCACAGTAGGGCCAAGGGTAGAATCTATTTCGCAGAAACTAACAAACATGAAAGGTGTAGTTACATTGCTCAGTGGAATCTGTTGGCCAAAAATCTAGTGAAAAATGCTGAAGAAATACGAGAGATACAGAGAAGTGCAAGAAATATAGATAAATGGTCAATTAGTTTATACCTTCATTCAAAGGATGTGGGCATTGCTGTCTAGACCAGCATTTATTGCCTGACCCTAACTGGCGCATCAACAGGTGACTTTACTTACCTTACAATAGATTGTGATGATAATAAAGAATTCTTAGAATGCATTCAGAAAATGTTTCTTCAGGCTGAGTTTAACAACTTCACTAGGTGACAGACTGAGTATATTTATTGTACCAGAAACGTGGCATTGTACTGTGCTCTGTCACATAATGACCTCCTCAGGAGACTGACATGGGATGCGACTAATAGGGTCCCTTCATTGTCCAGTACTTCCTGGGAATGGAGAAACTATGCCATGTTCTTTGCAGTCTGCAAAATATTATCGATGAGGATGAGCACATTGCCGAAACCTTCCCTTCACTTCCAAATCTTGCATTTAAACAACCACCAAACCTTAAACAAACCATTGTTCGCAGCAAACTGCCTAGCCTTCAGGACAACATCGACCACAATACCTTACAACTCTGTCATGGCAACCACTGCAAGATGTGTCAGAGTGTCCACATGGATACCACCATTATACGTGGGGACACCACTCACCATACACATGACAGGTACTCATGTGACTCAGCCAACCTTGTCTATCTTATATGCCGCAGGCAAAGATGTCCTGAGGCATGATACATTGGTGAGACCAAGCAGACGCTATGACAATGGATGAATAGACACTGTGCAACAATCGCCAGACAGGAATGTTCCCTCCCAGTGGGGGAACACTTCGGCAGTCAGGTACATTCAACTTTGGGTCTTTGGATGACTGTCCTCCAAGGCGGACTTTGGGATAGGCAACAATGCAAAGAGGCTGAGCAGAGGCTGATAGCCAAGTTCGGTACCCTCAACTGGGACTTTGCTATGTCACACTACAGATGGCCCCACTACACTATGCACTCTCTCTCTCACACACACACACAATCACATATATGCACATGCGCACACACACACTCTTACATACTCAACACACTCATGCAGACCCTCTCTCATATAAACTCTCTCTCTGAGGCACAAACACAAACACACACACACATCCCCAAGAGGCACACACCAACACACAAACACACACTCACACACTCACATGCAGATTCACACTATCACCACCACCACCACACACACACACACATTCTCTCTCTCTCTCTCTCTTCCCCACCTCACTTGCACACACGCACACACATATATAACTTTATGGAGTGAATTTGCATTTGCAGAACTGTAATTGCGGATACATTCTATTTTGTACAAAAAACACACAATCTGTAGGCAGTCAATGCAGACAGTCCACCTCACTTGCACACACGCACACACATATATAACTTTATGGAATGAATTTGCAGATACATTCTATTTTGTACAAAAAAATACACAATCTGTAGGCAGTCAATGCAGACAGCCAATCCATGTAACATTTTATAAATTCCTACTTTGGAAACAGAACCAATCTGTCTCAAGTTTGGATACAGACGGACTCTGACCTCACACCTTTTATGCACTGTCTGAGGTGAGATGTCACCTTTTTTTATAAAACATTAAGTTATTTCGAGAATGTGATTTCTGATTTACATATGAATGAACTGATAGCTACAATCCATTCTAAAAGATGAAAGACTTAACAGCAATCTTGGTTTGTTCAATAGATCATATCAGTTGCATGCTTGACACTGTCTTATGATCCTGCCCCAACAACTACCCGATGAAGGAGAAGCTAATACTTCCAAATACACCTGTTGCACTATAACCTGGTGTGTGTGATTTTCAACAATTGTAAAAAATTCATTCATTGCTAGGCCAGTCTTTACTGCCAATCCTAATTACCCCCACTAGTGAGTTGCCTTTTTAAACCTCTGCAGTTCTTCACAGTGCTGTTAGAGAGAATTTTTCCCCAACGACATTGAAGGAATTGTGATATATTTCAAGTCAAAATGATGAGTAGGTCGAACAGGGACTTCCAGGCGTGGTGTTCCCATGTATCTGCTGCCCTCGACTCTCTAGACAGCAAAGATGACATGTTTGGAAGACGCTGGAGAGGAGGTTTGATGAATTCCTGCTGTTTCGAATCATAGAATCCCTCTAGACCCTATTTGCTCATGTCGAGCAAACCTTCATCCAGAATCTCAAACTGAGCTACAAATCTTCTCAAAACTCACCAATCATATTCATACTTTTAATGATTTTTATTTTTGTCATAGCAATTGCTATATTGAATACAATAGAGAACAAGCAAGCAGACCAAGAATACCAAATGTTAAAGTCCACCAATGAGCTGTTATTACATGTGGAGAGCTAAGAAAATGAGTTTTATTGAAAAACAATTGTGGAAAATTAATATAATCTTTAAAGTAAACATAAGCAACCAACAAACTAAGAAGATCAAAAAGCTTTATGTCAGTGACTTGCTTCTGAATCTGCAATTTACACCTACTGATATTCAATAACCAAAGAGACCATCAGAAGTCAGCAGTGTTGTTTCTGATTAATTTTACCAGACTTGATCAATTATGTAATCTTCTAGTAAAGGACATGATAACAAAATGGGGTGGCATGGTGGCTCAGTGGTTAGCACTGCTGCCTCACAGCACCAAGGATGCAGGTTCAATTCTGGCCTCAGGCAATTATATGGAGTGTGAACGTTTTCCTTGTCTGTGCATGGATTTCCTCCGGGTGCTCCAGTTTCCTCCCACAATCCAGAGATGTGCAGGTTCGGTGAATTGGCCATGTAAATTTCCTCAGAACGTTCTGCGATGAGGAGGTTAGGGCAAATGTAGGGGAATGTAGGTTTGGTTGGGATATTCTTCAGAGGGTCGGTGTGGACTTGTAAGGCCAAAGAGCCTGTTTCAACACTATAGGGATTCAATGAAAATGGCCTTTAGTTTTCTAAAGAAAGAAACTACTAGCAACACAACTACTACAAGATTTGAGAAGAAAACATTTTAGATTTCCTGTAAGAATAGATCTGAAGACCAGATGTTATATATATTTTACTGGAACATATTAAACATTGTGATATACATGTAGTTGGGTTACACTATTTAGTGGACAATGCAACAGCTTGAGAGGAAACTGTTACTTGTGCTGTGCATAACAGGTTACCGATTAAAGCATACAGATTGTAATGAGTTGCTACATGTATGAAAGTCCTTCATCATGATGATGACTTTCATTCTTTACGGTGAAGGCACGACAGTTGTAGGGTTTAATGATGACAATAATTTGAAACAGTAGCTTTAGATCAGCAGCTAAATTAAAGAAGTCACGTCATTTGTTCCAAAGTTTACCTGACAGTTAATACAGGTTACTTGACTGAGCAGAGCGTGTAAGGTATTTAATGGCAATAGACTCTAAGTTTGTACTGATTGGAATCTGAGTCTGTCTCAGTACCAGAAAGACACTGACAACACTGGTTGTAAACAGAAAACAATAAATACTGGAGATCACAACAGGTCAGACAAGATCCATGGAGAGAGAGCAAGCGAACATTTCAAGTCTAGATGAATCTTCATCAGAGCTAACTATGTAAGTTGGCTTGCTGAGCTGAAAAGTTTGTTTCCAGATGTTCTATTTATTTACTTCAAGATGAAAGGAAGCCATGCAAATAAAATCTAATTAGTATTTCTACGTTGCTGTAATAATGGAAGTGCAAGTGAGATTCATTCACATGTAGTGCAGAGAGCGCACAAATACAAAAGGGACTAGATAAGATAACGTAAATATAATCATTAAAATTTATAACACCCTCAAATTTGCCATCAAGCAGGTGATGGATGTATGTCACGTGCACATGATAATGAATGCAGTAAGTAAAGAATTTTCAACAAGTAAGATTTGGATCATCGTCTGCTAAAGGGCATTAATGTTGTGTCATGCCCCAAGGGGGATGAGGAACTGGAAAGTAAAAACCAGAATCATCGTCATGGTACAATGTTTGGATGAACTGAGGAAACTGAACTAGCCGACAAGTTCTAATTTCTTTGTTCTGATGGAGGACAGAATACTATACCAAAATGGATGAACCCTAATTATCAAAGATAGGATGGAACTAGACCTGGATAGTTAGCTAGTTATGGGCACGAGTCAATATCCTGTTTGAGGTGTGAATATTGCACATTTAACTAACAGTGCTTTGAAGATTGCATAGAATAACTCAGTGCTCACAAGGAAGCTCCAGCCTCAACAGTGGGGCTGCAATGCTTAGGGTATGAAGAATGGGAATTGACTTTTGAAGTTGGCTCAATAAATTAGGCATCACCTTATGGAGAGACAATAATGAGAAAGAGTGAGCTAATTAGAATGGAACATGAAGATATTGTCACAACAAAGAATTAAGCTGCACGCCAATAGCAATTGCAAGCTTTCACAGAGCATGAAAACAAACTTGTAAAGCATTCTAGATTTGGGCAAAAATTGAGAAAGTGTCTCATAGTTGATGATTTAGATGTTAATGCAAGTTGAAGCATTTTGGAGCTCAATTACATTTTTGGACCTTAATAACTTGTAATAAGACAATCCTTTGACTTGCTTAGAAAATAATTCTGGTCAGAAACTTAAATACGTTCTGCTTGATTTTAATCCTTCAACCCCATAACTCGATTTTTCTAAAGTACTTGGCGAAGACAGTTGTTGCAGACATTTTACTGAAAGTACACATAACAGAGTCTGTAGAATGGTCAAGAAATTTTTGAGGTCTGATGAAAATGCCTCTTTCAGGTAAATTTTCACTTATTTGGGAGGCGGTGTAATGAAACTGTGAAGTTTACATATAAGTGTTTCAATATACTTTGGAATTCCAAGAACCCAAATACTTTCCAAGCTAACTCTCATGAATTTGTCTGTATGGTGGAGTTTAAAATTAGTTTACTTTAAAAAATCGGCACTATTCATATTTCCAAGAGAGAGGAAGTTACCCACAGGGCTTAGAGAGAGAACTGTCCATGTTCATTCAGTCAGTGCTAGGGAGCTGATCAAGACAGAAGCATGGATCAAGCCCTGAAATATTGGGAAGTCTTTCAATGAAGTAACATGTGCTAAGCAGATTCATAACATCATTTGTCTCCTCCATGACATGATCTCAGCAACAGTCCTGCCCACAGTAATGTGACAGAATCCTTTGAGGTCAAGATCACAATCAAACAGGAATGCATCATCACCCCTACCCT
>NW_025208411.1:11624-14565 GCF_004010195.1 Chiloscyllium plagiosum | reverse complement strand
CTGCAGTCTGAACAGGGCAGTGTAGATCAGGGGATTGCTGTCTGAATGGGGCAGTGAAGATCAGAGGATTGCAGTCTGATCAGGGCAGTGTAGACCAGGAGTCTGAGGTCTTAACAGGGCAGTGTAGATCATGGGATTGTAGTCTGATCAGGGCAGTGTAGATCAGGGGACTGCAGTCTGATCAGGGCAGTGTAGATCAGAGGAATACAGTCTGAACAGGGCAGTGTAGATCAGGGGACTGCAGTCTGAACGGGGCAGTGTAGATCAGGTGAATGCAGTCTGAACGCAGCAGTGTAGATCAGGGGACTGACGTCTGAACAGGACAGTGTATATCAGGGGACTGCAGTCTGAACAGGGCAGTGTAGATCTGGGGACTGCAGTCTGAACAGGGCATTGTAGATCAGGGGACTGCAGTCTGAACAGGACAGTGTATATCAGGGATCTGCAATCTGAACAGGGCAGTGTAGTTCAGGGGACTGCAGTCTGAATGGGGCAGTGTAGATCAGGGGACTGCAGTCTGATCAGGGCATTTTAGATCAGGGGAATGCAGACTGAACAGGGCAGTATTGATCAAGGGAATTCAGTCTGAACGAGGCAGTGTACATCAGGGGACTGCAGTCTGAACAGGGCAGTGTAGATCAGAGAACTGCAGTCTGAACGCAGCAGTGTAGATCATGGGACTGCAGTCTGAACAGGTCAGTGTAGATCAAGGGACTGCAGTCTGAACAGGTCAGTGTAGATCAGAGGACTGCAGTCTGAATGGGGAAGGGCAGATCAGGGGGCTGCAGTCTTAACAGGGCAGTGTAGATCGGGGGAATGCAGTCTGAACAGGGCAGCGTAGATCAGTGGCTGCAGTCTGAACAGGGCCGTGTCGATCAGGGGCTGCAGTCTGAACAGGGCGGTGTTGATCAGGGGACTTCAGTCTGAACGAGGCAGTGTACATCAGGGGCCTGCAGTCTGAACAGGGCAGTGTAGGTCAGAGGCTGCCGTCTGAACAGGGCAGTATAGATCAGGGGAATGCAGTCTGAACAGGGCAGTGTTGATCAGGGGACTGCAGTCTGCACGAGGCAGAGTCCATCAGGGCACTGCAGTCTGTACAGGGCAGTGTAGACCAGGGGACTGCAGTCTGAACAGGGCAGTGTAGATCTGGGCACTGCAGTTTGAACAGGGCAGTGTAGATCAGGGGATTGCAGTCTGATCAGGGTGGTGTAGATCAGGGGACTGCAGTCTGATCAGGGCAGTGTAAATCAGGGGCCTGCAGTCTGAATGGGGCAGTGAAGATCAGAGGATTGCAGTCTGATCAGGGCAGTCTGGACCAGGGGTCTGAGGTCTAAACAGGGCAGTGTAGATCATGGGACTGTAGTCTGATCAGGGCAGTGTAGATTAGGGGACTGCAGTCTGATCAGGGCAGTGTAGATCAGAGGAATGCAGTCTGAACAGGGCAGTGTAGATCAGGGAACTGCAGTCTGAACGAGGCAGTGTACATCAGGGGACTGCAGTCTGAACAGGGCAGTGTAGATCGGCGTCTGCAGTCTGAACAGGATAGTATAGATCAGAGGACTGCAGTCTGAACGGGGCAGTGTATATCAGGGGACTGCAGTTTGATCAGGGCATTTTAGATCAGGGGAATGCAGTCTGAACAGGGCAGTGTTGATCAGGGGACTGCAGTCTGAACGGGGCAGTGTATATCAGGGGACTGCAGTTTGATCAGGGCATTTTAGATCAGGGGAATGCAGTCTGAACAGGGCAGTGTAGATCAGGGGACTGCAGTCTGAACAGGACAGTGTATATCAGGGGACTGCAGTATGAACGGGGCAGTGCAGTTCAGGGGACTGCAGTCTGAACTGGATAGTGTTGATCAGGGGACTGCAGTCTGAACAGGGCAGTGTAGATCAGGGGACTGCAGTATGAACGGGGCAGTGTAGATCAGGGGACTTCAGTCTGAACAGGGCAGTGTAGATCAGACGACTGCAGTCTGAATGGGGAAGGGCAGATCAGGGGACTGCAGTCTGAAAAGGGCAGTGTAGATCAGGGGACTGCAGTCTGATCAGGGCAGTGTAAATCAGGGCACTGCAGTCTGAACAGGGCAGTGTAGATCAGGGGACTGCAGTCTGAACAGGATAGTGTTGATCAGGGGATTGCAGTCTGATCAGGGCAGTGTTGACCAGGGCTCTGCTGTCTTAACTGGGCAGTGTAGATCATGGGACTGCAGTCTGGTCAGGGCGGTGTAGATCAGGGGACTGCAGTCTGAACTGGGCAATGTAAATCAGGTGCCTGCAGTCAGAATGGGGCAGTGAAGATCAGAGGATTGCAGTCTGATCAGGGCAGTGTAGATCAGGGGACTGCAGTCTGAACAGGACAGTGTAAATCAGGGATCTGCAGTCTGAATGGGGCAGTGTAGACCAGGGGTCTGAGGTCTTAACAGGGCAGTGTAGATCATGGGACTGTAGTCTGATCAGGGCAGTGTAGATCAGCGGACTGCAGTCTGATCAGGGCAGTGTAGATCAGAGGAATGCAGTCTGAACAGGGCAGTGTAGACCAGGGGACTGCAGTCTGAACGGGGCAGTGTAGATCAGGGGACTGCAGTCTGAATGCAGCAGTGTAGATCAGGGGACTGACGTCTGAACAGGGCAGTGTAGATCAGGGGACTGCAGTCTGAATGGGGAAGGGCAGATCAGGGGACTGCAGTCTGAACAGGGCAGTGTAGTACAGGGGACTGCAGTCTGAACGGGGCAGTGCAGATCAGGGGTCTGCAGTCTGATCAGGGGACTGCAGTCTGATCCGGGCAGTGTTGATCAGGGGTCTGCAGTCTGAACAGGGCAGTGTAGATCAGGGGATTGCAGTCTGATCAGGGCAGTGTTGACCAGGGCTCTGCTGTCTTAACAGGGCAGTGTAGATCATGGGACTGCAGTCTGATCAGGGCAGTGTAGATCAGAGGAAT
>NW_025208411.1:0-9449 GCF_004010195.1 Chiloscyllium plagiosum | reverse complement strand
GGGGCAGTGTAGATCAGGGGACTGCAGTCTGAACGAGGCAGTGTCCATCAGGGCACTGCAGTCTGAACAGGGCAGTGTAGATCAGAGAACTGCAGTCTGAACGCAGCAGTGTAGATCAGGGGAATGCAGTCTGAACAGGGCAGTGTTGATGAGGGGACTGTAGTCTGAACGAGGCAGTGTCCATCAGGGCACTGGAGTATGAACAGGGCAGTATAGACCAGGTGACTGCAATCGGAACATGACAGTGTTGATCAGGGCAGTGCAGTCTGAACAGGGCAGTGTAGACGAGGGTACTGCAGTCTGAACAGGGCAGTGTAGATCAGGGGACTTCAGTCTGAACAGGGCAGTGTAGATCAGGGGACTGCAGTCTGAATGGGGCAGTGAAGATCAGAGGATTGCAGTCTGATCAGGGCAGTGTAGACCAGGTGAATGCAGTCTGAACAGGGCAGTGTAGGTCAGGGAACTGCAGTCTGAACGCGGCAGTGTAGATCAGGGGACTGCAGTCTGAACAGGGCATTAGAGAGCAGGGGACTGCAGTCTGAATGGGGCAGTGTAGATCAGGGCAGTACAGATCAGGGATCTGCAGCCTGATCAGGGCAGTGTCGATCATGATCTGCAGTCTGAACAGGGCAGTGTAGATCAGGGGACTGCAGTCTGAACTGGACAGTGTTGATCAGGGGATTGCAGTCGGATCAGGGCAGTGTTGACCAGGGCTCTGCTGTCTTAACAGGGCAGTGTAGATCATGGGACTGCAGTGCAGTCTGAATGGGGAAGGGCAGATCAGGGGACTGCAGTCTGAACAGGGCAGTGTAGAACAGGGGACTGCAGTCTGAACGGTGCATTGTGTATCAGGGGACTGCAGTCTGATCAGGGCATTTTAGATCAGGGGAATGCAGTCTGAACAGGGCAGTATTGATCAGGGGACTGCAGTCTGAACGAGGCATTGTAAATCAGGGGAACTGCAGTCTGAACAGTGCAGTGTAGATCGGGGTCTGCAGTCTGAACAGGGAAGTATAGATCAGGGGAATGCAGTCTGAACAGTGCAGTGTTGATCAGGAGACTGCAGTCTGAACGAGGCAGTGTCCATCAGGGCACTGCAGTCTGAACAGGGCAGTGTAGATCAGAGAACTGCAGTCTGAACGCAGCAGTGTAGATCAGGGGACTGCAGTCTGAACAGGGCAGTGTAGATCAGGGAACTGCAGTCTGAACAGGGCAGTGTAGATCAGGGGACTGCAGTCTGAACAGGACTGTGTATATCAGGGATCTGCAGTCTGAGCTGGGCAGTGTAGATCAGGGGACTGCAGTCTGATCAGGGCAGTGTAAATCAGGGGCCTGCAGTCTGAACAGGGCAGTGTAGTTCTGGGGACTGCAGTCTGAACTGGATAGTGTTGATCAGGGGACTGCAGTCTGAACAGGACAGTGTAGACCAGGGGACTGCCGTCCGAACTGGGCAGTGTTCATCAGTGGACTGCAGTCTGAACAGGGCAGTGTAGATCAGGGGACTGCAGTATGAACGGGGCAGTGTAGATCAGGGGGTTCAGTCTGAACAGGGCAGTGTAGATCACGGGACTGCAGTCTGAACAGGGCAGTGTAGATCAGGGGACTGTAGTCTGAATGGGACAGTGTAGATCAGGGGACTGCAGTCTGAACGGGGCATTGTAGATCAGGGGATTGCTGTCTAAACGAGGCAGTTTAGATCAGGGGACTGCAGTCTGAATGGGGCAGTGTAGATCAGGGGACTTCAGTCGGAACAGGGCAGTGTAGGTCAGGGGACTGCAGTCTGAACAGGGCAGTGTAGGTCAGCGGACTGCAGTCTGATCAGGGCAGTGTAAATCAGGGGACTGCAGTCTGAACAGGGCAGTGTAGATCAGGGGACTGTAGTCTGAATGGGGCAGTGTAGGTCAGGGGACTGCAGTCTGAACGTGACATTGTAGATCAGGGGATTGCTGCCTGAACGGGGCAGTGTATATTAGGGGACTGCAGTCTGAATGGGGCAGTGCAGATCAGTGGTCTGCAGTCTGATCAGGGGACTGTAGTCTGATCCGGCAGTGTTGATCAGGGCTCTGCAGTCTGCACAGGGCAGTGTAGATCAGGGGACTGCAGTCTGAACAGGGCAGTGTAGATCAGGGGACTGCAGTCTGAACAGGGCAGTGTAGGTCAGGTGTCTGCAGTTTGAACAGGACATTGTAGACTAGGGGACTGCAGTCTGCACATGGCAGTGTAGATCAGGGGACTGCTGTCTGAAGAGGGCAGTACAGATCAGGGATCTGCAGTCTGAACCGGGCAGTGTAGGTCAGGTGTCTGCAGTCTGAACAGGACATTGTAGACTAGGGGTCTGCAGTCTGGACAGGACAGTGTAGATCAGGGGACTGCAGTCTGAACCGGGAAATACAGATCAAGGTCTGCTGTCTGATCAGAGTAGGGTAGATCTGGGGTCTGCAGTTTGAACAGGGCAGTACAGATCAATGGACAGCAGTCTGAACAGGGCAGCACAGATCAGGGGTCTGCAGTCTGAATAGGGCAGTACAGAACTGGGGTCTGCAGTCTGAACGGGGCAGTATAGATCAGGGGTCTGCAGTCTGAACAGGGCAGTGTAGACCGGGTACAGCAGTCTGAACAGGGCAGTGGAGATCATGGGACTGTAGTCTGATCAGGGCAGTGTAGATCAGAGGAATGCAGTCTGAACAGGGCAGTGTAGATCAGGGGACTGCAGTCTGAACGGGGCAGTGTAGATCAGGGGACTGCAGTCTGAACGCAGCAGTGTAGATCAGGGGACTGACGTCTGAACAGGGCAGTGTAGAACAGGGGACTGCAGTCTGAACGGGGCAGTGTATATCAGGGGACTGCAGTCTGTTCAGGGCATTTTAGATCAGGGGAATGCAGTCTGAACAGGGCAGAATTGATCAGGGGACTGCAGTCTGAACGAGGCAGTGTACATAGGGGACTGCAGTCTGAACAGGGCAGTGTAGATCGGGGTCTGCAGTCTGAACAGGGAAGTATAGATCAGGGGAATGCAGTCTGAACAGGGCAGTTTTGCTCAGGGGACTGCAGTCTGAACGAGGCAGTGTCCATCAGGGCACTGCAGTCTGAACAGGGCAGTGTAGATCAGAGAACTGCAGTCTGAACGCAGCAGTGTACATCAGGGGACTGCAGTCTGAACAGGGCAGTGTAGATCTGGGGACTGCAGTATGAACGGGGCAGTGTAGACCAGGGGACTTCAGTCTGAACAGGGCAGTGTAGATCAGGGGACTGCAGTCTGAACAGGGCAGTGTAGAACAGGGGACTGCAGTCTGAACGGGGCAGTGTATATCAGGGGACTGCAGTCTGATCAGGGCATTTTAGATCAGGGGAATGCAGTATGAACAGGGCAGTATTGATCAGGGACTGCAGTCTGAACGAGGCAGTGTACATCAGGGGACTGCAGTCTGAACAGGGCAGTGTAGATCGGGGTCTGCAATCTGAATAGGGAAGTATAGATCAGGGGAATGCAGTCTGAACAGGGCAGTGGTGATCAGGGAACTGCAGTTTGAACGAGGCAGTGTCCATCAGGGCACTGCAGTCTGAACAGGGCAGTGTAGATCAGAGAACTGCAGTCTGAACGCAGCAGTGTAGATCAGGGGACTGCAGTCTGAACAGAGCAGTGTAGATCAGGGCACTGCAGTCTGAACATCAGTCTAGATCAGGGGACTTCAGTCTGAACAGGGCAGTGTAGGTCAAGGGACTGCAGTCTGAACAGGGCAGTGTAGATCAGGGGACTGCAGTCTGATCAGGGCAGTGTAAATCAGGGGCCTGCAGTCTGAACAGGGCAGTGTAGATCAGGGGACTGTAGTCTGAACGGGGCAGTTTAGATCAGGGGACGGCAGTCTGAACGGGGCATTGTAGATCAGGGGTTGCTGTCTAAACGGGGCAGTGTAGATCAGGGGACGGCAGTCTGAATGGGGCAATGCAGATCAGGGGTCTGCAGTCTGATCAGCGGACTGCAGTCTGCTCCGGGCAGTGTCGATCAGGGGTCTGCAGTCTGCACAGGGCTGTGTAGATCAGGGGACTGCAGTCTGAACAGGGCAGTGTAGATCTGGGGACTGCAGTCTGAATGGGGCAGTGTAGATCAGGGGACTTCAGTCTGAACAGGGCACTGTAAGTCAGGGGACTGCAGTCTGAACAGGGCAGTGTAGAGCAGGGGACTGCAGTCTGAACAGGACAGTGTATATCAGGGATCTGCAGTCTGAACAGGGCAGTGTAGTTCAGAGGACTGCAGTCTGAACTGGATAGTGTTGATCAGGGGACTGCAGTCTGAACAGGACAGTGTAGAGCAGGGGACTGCCATCCGGACTGGGCAGTGTAGATCAGTGGACTGCAGTCTGAACAGGGCAGTGTAGATCAGGGGACTGCAGTATGAACGGGGCAGTGTAGATCAGGGGACTTCAGTCTGAACAGGGCAGTGTAGGTCAGGGGACTGCAGTCTGATCAGGGCTGTGTAAATCAGGGGACTGCAGTCGGAACAGGGCAGTGTAGATCAGGGGACTGTAGTCTGAATGGGGCAGTGCAGATCAGGGGTCTGCAGTCTGATCAGGGGTCTGCAGTCTGAACAGGGCAGTGTAGGTCAGGGGACTGTAGTCTGAATGGGGCAGTGTAGATCAGGGGACTTCAGTCTGAATGGGGCAGTGCAGATCAGGGGTCTGCAGTCTGCACAGGGCAGTGTAGATCAGGGGACTGCAGTCTGAACAGGGCAGTACAGAACAGGGATCTGCAGTCTGAACCGGGCAGTGTAGGTCAGGTGTCTGCAGTCTGAACAGGACATTGTAGACTAGTGGACTGCAGTCTGGACAGGACAGTGTAGATCAGGGGACTGCAGTCTGAACCGGGCAGTACAGATCAAGGGTCTGCTGTCTGATTTGAGTAGGGTAGATCTGGGGTCTGCTGTCTGAATAGGGCAGTACAGATCAATGAACAGCAGTCTGAACAGGGCAGCACAGATCAGGGGACGGCAGTCTGAATAGGGCAGTACAGATCAGGGGTCTGCAGTCTGAACGGGGCAGTATAGATCAGGGGTCTGCAGTCTGAATAGGGCAGTACAGATCAGGGGACTGCAGTCTGAACGGGGCAGTGTAGACCGGGGAAAGCAGTCTGAACAGGGCAGTGTAGATCTTGGGACTGTAGTCTGATCAGGGCAGTGTAGATCAGGGGACTGCAGTCTGATCAGGGCAGTGTAGATCAGAGGAATGCAGTCTGAACAGGGCATGTAGATCAGTGGACTGCCGTCTGAACGGGGCAGTGTAGATCAGGGGACTGCAGTCTGAACGCAGCAGTGTAGATCAGGGGACTGCAGTCTGAACAGGGCAGTGTACATCAGGGGACTGCAGTCTGAATGGGGAAGGGTAGATCAGGGGACTGCAGTCTGAACAGGGCAGTGTATATCAGGGGACTGCAGTCTGATCAGGGCATTTTGGATCAGGGGAATGCAGTCTGAACAGGGCAGTATTGATCAGGGGACTGCAGTCTGAACAAGGCAGTGTACATCAGGGGACTGCAGTCTGAACAGGGCAGTGTAGATCGGGGTCTGCAGTCTGAACAGGGAAGTATAGATCAGGGGAATGCAGTCTGAACAGGGCAGTGTTGATCAGGGAACTGCAGTCTGAACGAGGCAGTGTCCATCTGGGCACTGCAGTCTGAACAGGGCAGTGAAGATCGGGGTCTGCAGTCTGAACAGGGAAGTATAGATCAGGGGAATGCAGTCTGAACAGGGCAGTGTAGATCAGAGAACTGCAGTCTGAACGCAGCAGTGTAGATCAGGGGACTGCAGTCTGAACAGGGCAGTGTAGATCAGGGCACTGCAGTCTGAACAGGGCAGTGTAGGTCAGGGGACTGCAGTCTGAACAGGGCAGTGTAGATCAGGGGACTGCAGTCTGAACAGGGCAGTGTTGATCAGGGGACTGTAGTCTGAATGGGGCAGTGTAGATCAGGGGACTGCAGTCTGAACGGGGCATTGTAGATCAGGGGTTGCTATCTAAACGGGGCAGTGTAGATCAGCGGACTGCAGTCTGAACAGGGCAGTGTTGATTAGGGGACTGCAGTCTGAATCGGGCAGTGCAGATCAGGGTTCTGCAGTCTGATCAGGGGACAGCAGTCTGATCCGGGCAGTGTTGATCAGGGGTCTGCAGTCTGCACAGGGCAGTGTAGATCAGGGGACTGTAGTCTGAATGGGGCAGCGTAGATCAGGGGACTGCAGTCTGAATGGGGCATTGTAGATCAGGGCATTGCTGTCTGAACGGGGCAGTGTAGATCTGGGGACTGCAGTCTGAATGGGGCAGTGCAGATCAGGGGTCTGCAGTCTGATCAGGGGACTGCAGTCTGATCCGGGCAGTGTTGATCAGGGGTCTGCAGTCTGCACAGGGCAGTGCAGATCAGGCGACTGCAGTCTGAACAGGGCAGTGTAGATCAGGGGACTGCAGTCTGAACGGGGCAGTACAGATCAGGGGTCTGCAGTCTGCACAGGGCAGTGTAGACCGGAGACAGCAGTATGAACAGGGCAGTGTAGATCATGGGACTGCAGTCTTTTCAGGGCGGTGTAGATCAGGGGACTGCAGTCTGATCAGGGCAGTGAAAATCAGGGGACTGCAGTATGATCAGGGCAGTGAAGATCAGAGGATTGGAGTCTGATCAGGGCAGTGTAGACCAGAGGTCTGAGGTCTTAACAGGGTAGTGTAGATCAGGGAACTGTAGTCTGATCAGGGCAGTTTAGATCAGGGGACCGTAGTCTGATCAGGGCAGTGTAGATCAGGGGACTGCAGTCTGATCAGGGCAGTGTAGATCAGGGGAATGCAGTCTGAACGGGGCAGTGTAGATCAGAGGACTGCAGTCTGAACGCAGCAGTGTAGATCAGCGGACTGACGTCTGAACAGGGCAGTGTAGATCAGGGGACTGCAGTCTGAACAGGGCAGTGTAGATAAGAGGACTCCAGTCTGAATGGGGAAGGGCAGATCTGGGGACTGCAGTCTGAACTGGGCAGTGTAGATCAGGGGACTGCAGTCTGAACGGGGCACTATATATCAGGGGACTGCAGTATGAACAGGCCAGTGTAGATCGGGGTCTGCAGTCTGAACAGGGAAGTATAGATCAGGGGACTGCAGTCTGAACAGGGCATTGTCGATCAGGGGACTGCAGTCTGATCAGGGCAGTGTAAATCAGGGGACTGCAGTCTGAACAGGGCAGTGTAGATCTGGGCACTGCAGTTTGAACAAGGCAGTGTAGAACAGGGGAATGCAGTCTGAACAGGACAGTGTAATTCAGGGGACTGCAGTCTGGACAGGACAGTGTATATCAGGGGACTGCAGCCTGATCAGGGCAGTACAGATCAGAGGACTGCAGTCTGAACCGGGCAGTGTAGATCAGGGGACTGCAGTCTGTATGGGCAAGTGTAGATCCAGGGAGTGCAGTCTGATCAGGGCATTGTAGATCAGGGGACTGCAGTCTGCACAGGGCAGTGTATATCAGGGGACTGCAGTCTGTATGGGCAAGTGTAGATCCAGGGACTGCAGTCTGAACAGGGCAGTGTAGATCAGGGGACTGCAGTCTGAACAGGGCATTGTAGATCAGGGGACTGCAGTCTGATCAGGGCAGTGTAAATCAGGGGACTGCAGTCTGATCAGGGCAGTGAAGATCAGAGGATTGCAGTCTGATCAGGGCAGTGGAGACCAGGGGTCTGAGGTCTTAACAGGGCAGTGTCGATCAGAGGACTGCAGTCTGAATGGGGAAGGGCAGATCAGGGGACTGCAGTCTGAACAGGGCAGTGTATATCAGGGGACTGCAGTCTGATCAGGGCAGTGTAGATCAGGGGACTGCAGTTTGATCAGGCAGTGTAGATCAGGGGACTGCAGTCTGAACGGGGCAGTGTGGATCAGGGAACTGCAGTCTGAACGCAGCAGTGTAGATCAGGGGACTGACGTCTGAACAGGGCAGTGTAGTTCAGTGGACTGCAGTCTGAACTGGATAGTGTTATTCAGGGGACTGCAGTCTGAACAGGACAGTGTAGACCAGGGGACTGCCGTCCGAACTGGGCAGTGTTCATCAGTGGACTGCAGTCTGAACAGGGCAGTGTAGATCAGGGGACTGCAGTATGAACGGGGCAGTGTAGATCAGGGGACTTCAGTCTGAACAGGCCAGTGTAGATCAGGGGACTGCAGTCTGATCAGGGCAGTGTAAATCAGGGGACTGCAGTCTGAACAGGACAATGTAGATCAGGGGACTGCAGTCTGAACGGGGCATTGTAGATCAGGGGATTGCTGTCTAAACGGGGCAGTTTAGATCAGGGGACTGCAGTCTGAATGGGGCAGTGCAGATCAGGGGTCTGCAGTCTGATCAGGGGACTGCAGTCTGAACAGGGCAGTGTAGGTCAGTGGACTGCAGTCTGAACAGGGCAGCACAGATCAGGGGACGGCAGTCTGATCAGGGCAGTGTAAATCAGGGGACTGCAGTCTGAACGGGGCATTGTTGATCAGGGGATTGCTGTCTCAACGGGGCAGTGTAGATTAGGGGACTACAGTCTGAATGGGGCAGTGCAGATCAGGGGTCTGCAGTCTGATCAGGGGACTGTAGTCTGATCCGGCAGTGTTGATCAGGGGTCTGCAGTATGATCAGGGCAGTGAAGATCAGAGGATTGCAGTCTGATCAGGGCAGTGTAGACCAGAGGTCTGAGGTCTTAACAGGGTAGTGTAGATCAGGGGACTGTAGTCTGATCAGGGCAGTTTAGATCAGGGGACCGTAGTCTGATCAGGGCGGTGTAGATCAGGGGACTGCAGTCTGATCAGGGCAGTGTAGATCAGGGGAATGCAGTCTAAACGGGGCAGTGTAGATCAGGGGACTGCAGTCTGAACAGGACATTGTAGACTCGTGGACTGCAGTCTGGACAGGACAGTGTAGATCAGGGGACTGCAGTCTGAACCGGGCAGTACAGATCAAGGGTCTGCAGTCTGAACAGGGCAGCACAGATCAGGGGACTGCAGTCTGAATAGGGCAGTACAGATCAGGGATCTGCAGTCTGAACGGGGCAGTATAGATCAGGGGTCTGCAGTCTGAACAGGGCAGTGTAGACTGGGGACAGCAGTCTGAACAGGGCAGTGTAGATCATGGGACTGTAGTCTGATCAGGGCAGTGTAGATCAGGGGACTGCAGTCTGATCAGGGCATTTTAGATCAGGGGTATGCAGTCTGAACAGGGCAGTATTGATCAGGGGACTGCAGTCTGAACGAGGCAGTGTACATCAGGGCACTGCAGTCTGAACAGGGCAGTGTAGATCGGGGTGTGCAGTCTGAACAGGGAAGTATAGATCAGGGGAATGCAGTCTGAACAGGGCAGTGTTGATCAGGGAACTGCAGTCTGAACGAGGCAATGTTGATCAGGGAACTGCAGTCTGAACAGGTCAGTGTAGATCGGGGTCTGCAGTCTGAACAGGG
>NW_025208410.1:8890-14565 GCF_004010195.1 Chiloscyllium plagiosum | reverse complement strand
GTGTGTCGATGTGTATGTGGTTGAGAGTGAGTGTGTCTTTGTGTTTTGTGGGTCTCTGTGTCTGCGTGTGTGCATCCATGTTTGTCCGTTTGTATGTGGTTATACGGTGTATGTGTCTTGGGGTTTGTATGCCTGTGTGTCTGCATGTGTGTGTATCCGTGTGTGTGTGTCTGTGCGTGTGTATGTCTGTGCCTGTGTGTGTGTGTGTGTGTGTGAATATATATTAGTTCATACATGTGTGATGATTAACCACAGCAGACTCTTTGAGTCCATATAAACAACAGCAGTGTGCCAGCCTGCTTATTGTAGCTCTGAGCAGCAAGCCTGATGATGTGGACATCTCCAATATTGATTGTTTGTGTCTTGGTGCTGGCGCAGCCCAACACTGCTGACAGGGAACTGCGAAGCGGCATTTATTTGGGAGGTCAGTGCAAATCGGAGAGAAGACTCTGGAAGTGGGTGTAGGGGAGAAAACAAGGTTGCCATTCTGCTCGTTCAGCCTGTGCTGCCTTTTATTTGCGTCAGGGCTGCTTCAGCTTGTTTCTGCGGCATCTCAGGTCGGTTCTGTTAAGGTGAAAAAGTGTAGCGCAATCAAAAGCGTCCTTCCTGCTCTTTGCTGAGTCACCGTGTGTTCGGTTTCTTAAACAGGATTATATACAACTAGAGGGCTCAGGGCATTGGTAAAGGATGCAGAAATGCAGAGTGAGGAACGAAAACCACTCTCACTGAGGTGTTTGGGGAGCGAGCGACCTGTCAATGGGGAGCTGGGGAGTGCGAACAGAAGCCTCCAGGACGAAATAATATGGAAAGGAATGACAAGGAAACAACGAAATGGCGCTGGGTGAACTGCCCACTTGCAGAGCTGGCATGTACACGCTTGGCCGAACTGCCTCCTTCTGTGTTGCGGGTGATTCTGTGTCATTGTAATTATATCTACATTCAGACATCCTTCACTCCCTCCTCACTCTCCTCCCCCCACCCACTGAGAGGCTGCTGTGAACATTACCTTTCTAAGATAATAAGGTGTAGGGAATACAAATAGGCTGTATGGCCCATCTACTCTGTTCCGCTGTTGAAGAAGATCGTTGCTGAACTGATCATCCGCAATTCCATTCTCAGGACTCTCCGCAACACCTATGACCCCTTCCCTGATTACAGATCTCCCTATCTCAGACCTTTCAACACACTGAAAGACGGTAAGCGTGAGGCACTGGACATTTGGGGAGATCAAATGTAAAGTAGACGTGTACAGGGACCTGAACAGCATTGATGTACAAAGGGATCTTGGGATTCAAGTCAGTGGCTCCCTGTAAGTAGCTATGCCAGTAGATAAGGTCACAAAGAAGGAATATGGCAGGATCGCCAATAAGAGTTTGTTTGAACAACACCTAGGACGTTGCGTTCAATGCGGATCACCACAATTACTTGAATGATGTGAAAGCAATGGAGAGTATGCTCAAGAGGATTACCCGAATGTTGCCTGGATTAGAGGACATGAACTATAAAGGATAGGGCAGAAAAATGCAGTTAAATATCACACAGCCACAGGTGAGAGCCCAACAGTTTTATTTGGAAGTACTTAAATCAAATACGAGTCATTCTGAATCCTATGATACTCCCCCACATTTAAACTGACGAAGGAGTAGCGCTTCGAAAGCAAGGCTGCTAAATAAACCGTTTGGATTATAACCTGGTGTTGTCCACTTTTTAACTTTGTCCACCCCAGTCCAACACTGGCACCTCTAAATCATTATCAAGTGTTTCCCCTCGAGCGGCGGAGGCTGAGGGCAGACTTGGTCGATGTCTATAAAAGCATGAGATGCATCGGTAGAATGTTTTTTTTTCCCGGAGTTGAAATGTCTGATACTAGAGGCTATGCATTTAAGTTGAGAGGGGGCTAGTACAATAAAAACTTCATCCTCAAATCTCCTTGAAACTGTCCCCTTCAACTCTGTCTCTCTCGCACTCGTTTTTTCTCTCTCTATCTCCGTCTTTCTCTGTCTTTCTATCTCCATTTGTCTCTTCATTTCTATCTCTACCCCTGTCTCTGTCTCTACTACACTTTATGATCTCTCTTTCCCTCCATCACTATCCTTAGCTCTGTCTCTGCGTATCTGCATTTTCTCTCTCTCTTTCTGTCTATCTCAATCTCTATCATTCTGCTGTCACTATCTCTGTCTCTGCTTCTCTATCTGCCTGCCTCTCTCCTCCTATCTCTCCCTCCCTCTCTCTCTTTCTCTCGCTGTCTATTTCTCGGTCTCTATCCCTCTCCCTTTAAGCCTTTTCTAGAAACAAAATACTGTTTATGCAATGCCTGATGCCCGGTGCCAGAGTTTCTTTCACATGGTCCCGTAAGACACCATGGCAGATTTCTTGACATCCCAGCTCCAACATGAGTTGGTATGTTCTCTCAGAATTTTGCTTCCAATTGTTTGACCAACTCCTAGAACTGTGCACCGCTCTGATCTACAAATTAAAATGATCCCGGCTTGTGGGTCATACAGGAAAAGCTAAGGTCCCAGACTGAAAACCAGCTTGTTAGGCCAGAGGCGCCAAATTGTTTTGTTTCTGTCATCATTGAGGCTTATTCGTGGATGTATTCAGAAGAGGTTCCAAGTATACAATTAACACGAAGAACATGGACATTTCAAAAAAGTCAAATAGCTTTCTTCCAGCACAAGAATTGTTGGGAAGATGCAATTTCATAGTTTAGATAGAAAGTTTCATCCTTTGAGAAGTCGCAATAGCAGATGGATTATCACATCTCACTTAACAGTCACCCCGTCTCCACACTAAATCTTCTTATTCAGCCGATTGAAAAGTTGGTTTCCAATTGGCATAACGGTACATCGCCACTTTATGTGTCAGTGCTGATATCCTTAAACAAGCTCCACAATTCTGCTCTCGGTATCCCTCACTTTTACCGTACCTCAAACACAGTGCACAATTCTGCTCTCAATATTTATCCATTACACCACATATAAAGAACCGTGCACAATTCTGTTCTCCATATCTCTCAGGTACACCATACAGAAAACACCATGAACAATTATCCTCTCATTGTCCCTCGCTAACACCACATTTAATGTACAGTACACAAATCTTCTTTCAACATTTCTCAGTTGTACCACATAAAATGCGCAGTGATGAATTCTGCTCTCAATGTCACTCAACTGCAGCAAATGTAAACAACAGTTCACAATTCTGCGATCTGTATTTCTCAGTTACACCACACTAAATCATTATGCACAATTCTGCTCTCGATATCACTCAATTGCACCACACATTAGCACAGTGCACAGTTGTGTTCTCAGTATCGGTTAGAACAGACTTTGAGCACTTTGGATAGCTCTTCTTTCCCTGTCCCTGTGTGAAACTACACTCCACTCTGGGTTGCACCCTACTTACAGCACTGACTGTTGATAATGATGAAAGGCGTTTTCTGTTTCACAGGTTTCTTCAGCGATTGTATGAGTTTGGGTGCAACTTGTAAACAAAGGCCGTGTGACAACAGTGAGACTACTCTCAATGGGATATGTGCCGGTAACAAGTACTGCTGTTGGAAAAGCTGATGAAGGGAAAACCAAATGTGTCACAGGGCGCGGGATGACTGAGGTTCAACTGATGCTGTCTGCCCATTCTGACATATTATGACCCACTGTTTTCTGAAACAAGGTAATAAAATTCACTGCATTGATCACTGGTTGTGTCTGTCTCTCATTGCTCACTACGATCAGGGTGTGCTCACATTGACTAGGATTTAGGGAGCGTGGGGGGAGGGTAGTGGAAGGGGAATGACCGAGAATGGGGATGCATATTGATTTTTTGTAGCTCGTACTTAGTTACAATCACAGTCCCATCGCTACATGACAAAATGCCATGTTCACACATTGCTTAGCATGTTCAACTCCAGCTGGAATCACAGGCTGGAGAAAATCATCACGATGTCTGGATGTTCCAATCCTGTCAGAGATCAGTGTTTAGGCATCTGTGCACTGTTGGACAATCAATGCTTAGGCAGTCGGGACTGTCAGAGGGACAGTGCTGCGGAAGAGGGCTCTATTCGAGGGTCAGTGCAGACACAAACGGTTCTGTCAGACACTCAGTGTTAAGGAAGTAATCTCTCTTAGAGGCTCAATGCTGGGGAAGGAGGCTCTGTCGGATGGCCACTGCTGCGCATTACGGCACTGTCGGTGTGTCAGTGCTGAGGATGTGGGCTCAGTCAGAGGTCAGTGGTGAGGCAGAGTGTGCTGTTGGAGGGTCAGTGCTCAGATATAGTGTCTTATTGTAAGGTTAGTACTGCAGGAGCAGTGCACTGTCGGACAGTTAGTGCTATGGGAGCACAGCGCTGTCGGAGGGTCAGTGCTGAGAAAGTGGGCATTGATGGAGGGACACTGCTGAGGGAGCAGCAAGTATTGGATGGAGAGCGCTGCGGGAGGCTTAGCGCTGAGGTAGTGTCACACTGTAGAGGGTCAACGCTAATACAGTGGGCACTATTGGATGGTCAGTGCTGGTAGAGTGATCACTGTGGTCACTGCTTGAGGGTCAGCACTGAGGGAGATCCGCACTGCCGAGGGTCAGTGCTGACTGGGTGCTGCACTGTCGGAGGGTCCGTGCCGAAGGAATGGGCACTGTCAGAACTTCAGTGCTGAGGGAGTGCAGCACTTTTGGGGGGTCAGTGCTGAGGGAGAGCCGCATGTTCAGAGGTCAGTGTTATGTGTGTGACGCACTGACGGAGAGTCAGTGTTAAGGGGCTGATTCAATGTTGGACACTCAGTGTGAAGGGAGTGCCACACTGTTAGAAACGCAGTGCTGTGGGATCTCCGCACTGTCGGCGGGTCAGTGCAGGGGGAATGCCACACTGTCGGAGGGTAAGTCCTGAAAGAGCATGAACATTCAGAAGGTCAGTTTGGAAGGATTTCGCACGACGGTCAGTGTGGAGGGAGTGCCATACTCTCAGAGGGTCAGTACTGAGGGAACTGGTAATGGCGGAGTGCCACACTGACGGAAGTTCAGAGCAGAGCGAATACCACGCTGTCGAAAAGTCAGTACTGCCACTCTGTCAGATGTTCAGTGCGGCATTGTCACATGTTGTGTGAGTGCCACATGGTCTGATACTCAGTGCTGAGGGTTCTCTGCACTGTCGGAGTATCACTGTTCAGGGAGTAGACACTTTGAGAGAGTTCATGCTGAGGGAGTGTGTCATTCTCAAAGCGACAGCCCGAAGGGGATGCCACCCTGTTGACCATCTGTGCTAAGGGAGCGCCGCAAGGTCTGAAGGTCTGAAGGTCAGTGCTGAGGGAGCGCCGTACTGTTGGATGGTCAGTTCTGAGTGGGTGTGGCACTTTTAAATGGTCAGCCTGAGGGAATGCCTCTCTGATGGAGGGTAATTGCTGAGGGAGTGCCGCACTGTGGGAAAATCAGTGTTGAAGGAGTGCTGCACAGTCTGAAGATCAGTGCCGAGGGAGGTCCACACTGTCAGTGTAGCAGCGGTGACGGAATCAGCATTGTCGGAGGGTGAGCACTGAAGGAGTATCCTACAGTTGGAGCATCAGTGCTGTGGGACTGCGGTTCTGTCGGAGGTTCAGTGCTGATGGAGCTTCAAGTTGTTGGAGGGTCAGTGCTGTGGAACTGTGGCACTCACAGAGGGTCAGTGCTGATGGCGTGCTACAATG
>NW_025208410.1:4127-5952 GCF_004010195.1 Chiloscyllium plagiosum | reverse complement strand
GGAGGACCACGCTGAAATAGTTTGACACTGTCAGAGGGTCAGTGCTGAGAAAGTGTCCCATGGTTAGTGGGACAGTGCTGAAGGAACTCCGCGTTGCCGGAGGCCCAGTTCTCACAGGGCTCACAGTCGGACGGTCAGTGCTGAGGGCGTGTCGCACTGTTGAAGTGTCAGTGCTGAGGCAGCTTTACACTGTCATAGGACCAGTGTGGAGCGAGTGCCGCACTGTGGGAGGTTCAGCACTGAGGAAGTGCCGCAATTGTGGAGTGTCAGAGTTGAGGGAATGCTGCACCGTTCGAGTGTCAGCGATGAGGAAGTGTCACACTGTCGGAATGTCTGAGCTGAAGGAGTGCCACACTGTCAGAGGGTCAGTGCTGAGGGAGATTTGCATTGTCGGATGAAGTGCTGAGGAAGTGCCGTACTGGTAGACGGTCAGTGCTGAGGGAGAAGGCACTGTCATGGAGGACCACGCTGAAATAGTTTGACACTGTCAGAGGGTCAGTGCTGAGAAAGTGTCCCACGGTTGGTGGGATAGTGCTGCAGGAACTCTGCGTTGTCCGAGGCCCAGTGCTTACAGGGCTCACAGTCGGACGGTAACTGCTGAGGGCGTGCCACAATGTTGAAGGGTCAGTGCTGAGGCAGCTCTGCACTGTCATAGGGTCAGTACTGAGCGAGTGGCGCACTGTGAGAGGTTCAGCACTGTGGAAGTGCTGCACTGTTGGAGTGTCAGAGCTGAGGGAGTGCTACACTGTTCGAGTCCCAGCGCTGAGAAAATGTCACACTGTCGGACTGTCTGATCTGAGGGAGTGACATACTGTCAGAGGGTCAATGCTGAGCGAGATTTGCACTGTCAGATGGAGAGCTGAGGAAGTCCCGTACTGCAAGGCGGTCAGTGCTCATAGAGCGCTGCCCTGTGGGAGGGTGAGTGCTTAAGGAGTGGGCAATGCCGGAAGGTCAGCAGTGAGTGATTGGGCATAGTCAGCAACTCAGTGCTGAGGTAGTGGAAATATCGGCAGGTCAGCTTTGAGGGGACATTGCACTGTTGGAGGGCCAGCGCTGAAGGAGAATTGCGCTCTCAGAAGGTCAGTGCTGAGGGAGCGTTGCACTGTTGGAGGGTCAGTGCTGAGTGAACACTGCAGTGTCGGTGTGTCAGTACTGAGGGAGTGCAGCACTGCCAGAGGGTCAGTTCTCTGGGAGTGCTGCACAGTTCGAAGATCAAGGTTGAAGGTGTGTCACACTGTGAGAGAGTCATTGCTGACTGAAATCCTCACTGTTGGAGTTTCAGTACTGAGGGTCGGAAGGTGAGTGCTGAGCGACTCGGCACTGTCAGAAGTTCAGTGATGAGGCAGTGGGCATTGTTGGAGGGTCGGTGCTGAGTGAATAGGCACTGTCAGATGGTCAGCATTGAGGGTGATGGTACTATCAGATGGTCAGTGCTGTGAGAGGTCCACACTATTGGAGTGACCGTGCTCTGGGAGGTGGGTGAAACAATTTAGTTTTTTACCACAGAGGGCTGATGATGCTGGGTTATTCAAAATATTGAAGACTGACAAAGAGAGAGTGATTCTTAAACAGTGAGGGAATTGGGGGTTAATGGGGTAAGACAGGGAAGGTGCAGCAATGGTTAGTCAGATCAGGTGTGGTCCCATTAAATGTCACAACAGAATGTGATGTCCTGAAAGGCTTACTTCTGCTCCTGTGGTGGGAAATATTCTCTGGATCTCTGTCTACCAGGAATGTGTGTAGCAATTTCACTCAGTGGTTAGCACTGCTGACTCGCAGAGCCAGGCATACGGGTGACTGTCAGATTCGAACTTGCAGATTCTCC
>NW_025208410.1:888-3116 GCF_004010195.1 Chiloscyllium plagiosum | reverse complement strand
ATATATGAGAGAAAAGAGAAATTATGAGAGAAATGAGCGAGTGAAAGTCAGAAAGACAGGGACATACAAACAGAGCAAGATAGAATGACAGAGTGAGAAAGATGAGAAGGTGTGAGACAGCAAGACAGAGGTACAGGCACAGTAAGAAAGAAAAAGAGAGTGACAGCCAGAGGCAGTGAGCAATAAAAGAGGGAGTCAGAAGGTGAGAGAAAGACAGAGAGTGAAAGACATAAGAATGACATAGTGAGAGTGAAATAGAAACACGATTGACAGTATGAGGACAAGACAGAAACAAAATGAGAGACAGAGAGAGACGTTGGGAGCCTTTGCCGATATTGACAATCCGATTGTTCCTACTATCATTCTGTTACCAGGTTGGAAGGCCCCGGCTCTCGCTTGCCACTTGACATGGGACTGTTAGAGACCATTCCCATAGAAGTAGGTTTGTAAACAGTGTCATATTCGCTCTGCCCTCTCCAGGCTCAAAGGAGCTGACCACAGGATGAAGGGAGCATTCCTATTCCTCCTGCGTGAACTCCTGGATCTATTTCTGTCTCGGGCCGGTCTTTAGCCACGGAGGAAATTCATCGACCAAGGTGAGTCGCTACCGCGTGGGGGCATGTGGGTGGGAGGTTATCGAAAGTCTGGCTCTCGGATTGAAAGGAGACTGCTGGCTTTAGCTGATTTAACACAGCCCCACTGGCCCCAGGCACCCTCCATTCCCTGTCAGTCCGCTCTCTGATACTGCCTTTTCCTAGCTTGGCACTGAGGCTTTGTGGACCAGAGAAACAAACAAATAGACACACAGCCAAAGAGAAACACACACACAAAACCAGAAACATATCACCTTAGAGCAGGAGTCGGCCGATTCCGTACCTCAATATGCTGAAAGGTGATCATCTCACTCAACGTCAATTTCCCACTTGCAACCCACACCCTTGATGCTTTTAAAACTACAAAATAAAAACTCTTTCTCCTGCGCATCAGCACAAGTCACTGTGACACTCTAGCATCCACCCACATATGCTGGCATATCCTACCGTTCAGGCACAGCCTGTGTGAATAGATAGCAATCATTGAATTTGATATAAGCGTTGGAGCTGTACAACAGAGCAAGTCGGAGACACACGTTTGTCAGGCGCTGTGTGGAGCAGGTTTCGAGGTTTATTTTCTGGGCGTAGTGGTAGACTCCAAATGCCTCACATCCACACTCTGTCCAAACCTAGAAAAAAGATGCAGCGTCAAAAACTTTTCATGGGTGTTTGTTTGCAGAGACGAAAGTCTCACGTGTGCGATCCCCATGACCGTATTGGCTCCCACGTCCGGCTGTTCAGGTTTCACCATCAGTAATTCTGACGTGGTGTGCGAGTGGGTTGAGAAGAATCCAGGTTAATCCTCGGCCTCGCTGGTTTCGTTCGCAGAGACTAGAGCCACGTGTGAAGTGTTGAGAGGCCTGTGCCGAGAGCAGACCTGCCGAGGGGACGAGCTGAAGATCAGAGCCAACTGCTACCGAGGCACCCATTGATGCCGGGCGAAGGAGTTGGTGATGTTGGATCTGCTGATGACCTAAAAGCTCCATCTTCCATGTGTGAAAGTTCAATAGCATGGATATGGTGGGATCGTGGAGATGGCACTCCCAGTTCCCAAGCATTCCATTTTTACACAGCTTAGCTTGGTACTCAAGACTCCTACAGCCTTATTACCCTGCCATCTGTCATACTGGCAATAAATATTGAGGATAGTGCCTGTCAATCGTTCTCTTCCTGTTTCTCGGTGTCTTATTGATCCATTCTGAATGCTCAAAGGTGGGGAAGGATTGGATATGAGCACACAAGCTGAAAGAGAGATACAAACGCCACACACACACACACGCACACACACGCACACGTTCACCCTATACATAGACACACATCCACATTCATGCAACGACACACCCTCACACATCCACCCACAGCTACACACACCCACCCATACATACACACACACGCGCTAACACAAACTCGCACAAACACACACCAGTACCCACATACACACGCATATCCACTCTCACACACGCACACACCAACACAATCACGCAATCACAAACACAAACTCACACACGCACCCACATATGCTCACACCGAAACCCACACACATGTCCCCTCAAACATCGACACCCGCACACAGACTCACACACATATTCACACACTTTCAAACACACCCACATGCACACAGGCACGAACACACAC
>NW_025208410.1:0-518 GCF_004010195.1 Chiloscyllium plagiosum | reverse complement strand
CATCCACCCACACGCGCACACACACACACACACACACACACACACACACACACACACACACACACACACACACACACACACAGTTGTATCCGTGGTGTAGAATTGATGGAAATCATCCCCCAAATGCTACATGTTGGAAGGAGATACAAGGGGACTAAGGATAGATCATTTTTGCGACTCGATTGAAAATGATCGTGTAAATCATCTTTTGAAAATACTTAACACTCTGATTGGCTCAACCATGTTTCACTTACATGTCAGTAGACGTTAGACAGGCTGAATGGACATCACCGCGCCAAGCATTATTGTAGCAGACTCTTCACTCAGAGATGTATCCGGTAAAAGAAAAATATGATGTATTTTGTTGGAAACAAAAGTTTCCAGCGGCATCAAGGTTGCAAGAATGAAAAGCATTGTTTCCCTCACCTTACACTGTGCTCCTCGGATGAGCCCTTTATGTGAGATTTCAGATGATTCCATAATGTGGAAGGTGGGAGACATGGCACACGTCTCCGCTG
>NW_025208409.1:12987-14562 GCF_004010195.1 Chiloscyllium plagiosum | reverse complement strand
GCATGTAGCGGGTCCTACACGGGAAGGGACAAAGTCGACCTCCTGTTGGGAAATAGGGCAGGATAGGTGACGGAGGTAAAGTGGGGGAGCATTTTGGGAAAAGTGACAAGAGCTGTATTAATTTTAAAATAGTTATGGTAAGGACAAAATTGGCCCACAGATTCAAGTTCTAAATTGAGGCAAGGCGAATTTTGTTGGAATTAGGCAGGGGATTGCACGGCTTGATTGGAGTAGTTTGTTTCCAGGTAAAAGGATCCCAGGCAAGTGGGAGGGCTTCAAAAGTGAGATAGCTCGAGTTCAAGGTCGATATGTTCCTGTGAGGGTGAAGGGAAAGTGAGGCTGGAAGAGGGAACCCTGGATAACAAGAGATATTGAGGCTCTGACCAGAAACAAAGGAGGCGTCACTCAAGTACAGTCATCTGGGACCAAGGGATTCTCTGGAGGTGCACAGGGGATACAGGAGTTTACTGAAGAAGGAAATCAGCAGCGCTAAAGTGGGGTATGAGATAGTCTTGGCTGAGCAGATTAGGGTGAATCCAAATTCACTATAGTAAAGAAAAATAACACATAGAGAGAGAATACGACGCCTTAAAATCCAAAATGGGCATGCAAGTGTAAAACTTCAAGAGATGGGTGAGGTCCTCAATTTCCCCTCTGTGTTTATCATGAAGAAAGACATGAAGACCTGTGACTTTTGGGAGGTTAGTTGTGATATCTTGGTACAGTCCATATCACAGCAGAGGTGCTGTTGGACATATTAGAATGCACAAAGTCAGATAAATCTCTTGGTCCGGACTAGATATATCTAAGAGCACTGCACGAGGCGAGAGAAGATAGTTCAGGGGTAAGGTCCCAAAAGACTGAGCAGTAGCAAATGTAGTGCCCTTATTCAGAAGGGCTGCAAAGAAAAGCCTGGGAAATACAGACCAGTAAGCTTCACATCTGTCTCTGGAAACCACTTGAGAAGGTTGGGAGATATAAGATATGCATGCATTTGGGAAGACAGAGTTTGACTAGGAGCAGTCAGCATAACTTTGTGCATGGCAGATCATGCCTGACAAATTTTGTTAGACTTTTTTGAAGAAGTGACCAGGAAGGTTGACGAGGGCAGGGTGGTGGACATAGTCTATATGGATTTCAGTCCGGCCTTTGATAAGGTTCCACATGGTAGGCCGCTCTGGAAGATTAGATTACATGGACTCTAATTTAAACAGGCAAATTGGCAACACAGTTGGCTTGACGTCATGAAGCAAATGGCTATGGTAGAGTTATGCTTGTCGGACTGGAGGCCTGTGACTAGTGGAGTGCCTCAGTGGTCTATCCTGGGCCCATTGCTGTTTGTTATCTATATCAATGATGTGGACCAGAGTGCACAACGCAAGGTTAGTAAGTTTGCAGGTGACACTAAATTAGGAGACATAATTTACAGTGAGGAACATTATCAGAAATTGCAGCAGTACCTTGATCAGCTGGGGAAGTGGGCTGAGAAATAGCAAATGGAGTTTAATATAGATAAGTGTGACGTATTGCATTTTGGAAAGTCAAATCCAGGTAGGAGTTTAATGATGAATGAGA
>NW_025208409.1:0-9364 GCF_004010195.1 Chiloscyllium plagiosum | reverse complement strand
TAAGGGTTTTGATGAGGTTCCCCATGGGAGACTGAATGGCATGGTTCGATCTCATGGAATACATGGAGAACTAGCCATTTGGATACAGAACTGGCTCAAAGGTAAAAGACAGAGTGTGGTAGTGGAGGGTTGTTTTTCAGACTGGAGGCCTGTGACAAGTGCAGTGCCACAATGATCGGTGCTGGATTCACTACTTTTTGTCATTGACATAAATGATTTGGATGTTAGCATAAGAGGTACAATTAGTAAGTTTGCAGATGACTCCAAAATTGGAGGTGTCGTGGAGAGCGAAGAGGGTCACCTCAGATTGACCAAATGACTAATGGGCTGAGGAGTGGCAGATGGAGTTTAATTCAGATAAATGCGAGGTGCTGCATTTTGGGGAAGAAAATCTTAGCAGGACTTATACACTGAATGGTAAGGTCGCAGGGAGTGTTGTTGAACAAAGAGACCTTGGAGTGCAGGTTCATAGCTCCTTTGAAAGGGGAGTTGCAGGTAGATAGGATAGTGATGAAGGCGTTTCCTTTATTGGTCAGAGTATAGAGTACAGGAGTTGTAAGATCATGTTGCGGCTGTACAGGACACTAGTTAGGCCAGTGTTGGAATGTTGCGTGCAATTCTGGTCTCCTGCCTATCGGAAAGATGTTGTGAAACTTGAAAGGGTTCAAAAAAGATTTCACGGATGTTGCCAGCGTTGAAGGATTTGAGCTATCGAGAGAGGCTGAACAGACTGGGGCTGTTTTCCCAGGAGCGTCGGAGGCTGAGTGCTGACATTATAGAGTTTTACAAAATTATGATGGGCATGGATAGGATAAATATGTAAAGTCTTTTTCCTGGGGTCGGGGAGTCAGAAGGAGAAGGTATCGGTTTAGGGTGAGAGGGGAAAGATATAATAGCGAACTACGGGGCAACTATTTCACACAGAGAATGGTACGTGTATGGAATGAACTGCCAGGTGATGTCGGGGAGGCTGATACAAGTGCAACATTTAAGAGGCATTTGGATGGGTGAATGAATAAGAAGGGTTTGGAGTAATATAGGCCGGGTGCTGGCAGGTGGGACTAGATTGGTTTGGGATATCTGGCCGGCATGGACGGGTTGGACTGAAGGGTCTGTTTCCATGCTGTACATCTCTATGACTCTATGACCCGATGACTTACATTAATCTCTGTTTTTTGTTGCACCATGTTGGTGTGAAAGCCCAAAGGGATATTCTCCATGATGAGCTTACAAAGTCCCAACAGAGCCGGGGATTATGGATTCCAGGTTTAAACTGTGGGCAGTGAGGGGGATACCTTGTTTGGGTGATTTCGAATTAGTATTAACCCTACAGTGTGGAAACAGGTCCTTTAGCCCAGCAAGTCCACTTCGATCCTCTGAAGAGTAACCCACCCCATCCGTTCCCCTCCCATCTTATATTTACCCTGATTAATGCCCCAACTTACAGACATACAACACAACATAATATTTTCCCTAGCCCAGAAAGTAAAGATATTGATTTTTTTTCCCATGTGCATCTGTGTAAGATACTCTGGGCAGGCCCAGGAAAAGAGAAACCAGGTCCATCTCCAATTCGGTCCCCAAGACCCACTCTACCACATCTAACGCAGTGCTCCAATATATACGAGGCCTGCAGCAGGATCACATGCAATGAGTAAGAGTGCCTGTAGTCATTCTGCATTTAGGACCCGCTGAAGATAATCCCACTATGAATTTTGAGAGAAACCCTGTGAAGAATTTTCAACTGCATGGAATGGGTCCTATTTCAGATCAAAATCCTTAGAGCATTTTCACAAATATCCTCCCATGTCTCCGAAGAGATCTAAACCCCCAACTCTTTCGCACAGACGTCACGAAGCTGCACAGTCTTGTCTGAGGGGACACTCTCCAACAAATGGTAAAGGGTACTGACAGAGAGTGTATTCTTTACAATAATCACCTGCTTCTCTTTATTGGATCTGTAAGTGTCTTTTAAAATTGTGTTTTTTAATCAAATCTCTAATCTGGAAAAAAAAAACAGAGGAAGTCTCTACTCCGAAGTCCATACTTACGAGTGACTTGATCAAACGGTATCATTGTTTCTCCTTCAAGTAACACGTGATGGCTCAGTGGTTTGCACGGCTGACTCACCGCACCAGGGTCAGAGGTTTGGTTCCAGCCTTGGGTGACTGGCTGTGTGGAGTTAGTATAGTCTCAACTGTGACTGCGTAAGTTTCCTCGCACAGTCACAAACATGTGCAGGTTAGATGACTTGGCCATTGCTCAATCGCTCATCGTGTTCCAGGATCTGTAAGTTGGGGCATTAATGAGGGTAAATATAAGATGGGAGGGGAACGGAAGGGGTGGGTTACTCTTCAGAGGATCGAAGTGGACTTGCTGGGCCAAAGGACCGGTTTCCACACTGTAGGGTTACTACTAATTCGAAATCACCCAAACAAGGTATCCCCCTCACTGCCCACAATTTTAACCTGGAATCCATAATCCCCGGTATAGCAATTATAGGGTAAGAAACATGGTTTTGGCTGTATTGCCTAGATCTGACGCATTGTCCTTCAAGTTTTAACAGTATTGATAATCATTATTTTATGACAATATTCCATAAATGTTGTCATTTTATCTAAGAACATCAGACTAATAAGGGTTCACTTTGTCTGAGAGGGCTCAATGTCAAGCCATATTGATGCCGAGACCTCAGCGGCCCAGGCACTAACATACGATTAAAAAAAACTTAATTGATTGCTTTTAATTGGGGAGATCTACTCCTCACAATCTGTGTGGCAGTTGTAATTTTATTAGCTAGATAAAGAATCGTTTATGGTGCCAAATACTAGAGCTAAATCAGCCATTATGTTTCTGAAATATCTGTCTGAGAAACATCATAGAAAGCATTCGCACGGGGTGAAGGAAATGAGGAAGGACATTCATTTTAATAAAAGCTATCAAACCTAGCCAGGATATTGAAAATGCCTCCCATCTTTGAAGGTCTTGTTTAATTTTGTCAAACAAATGGACATAGTTCACATTAAATAAATGATCAAAGACAAATGTAATGAATATACTGAAATAGGGAAACCACCGCCGTGACCATTTAAAAGGAAACCAGGATTTGCCCTCAGTATCAGGTATTTCCCCAAGACCTCCCATAGGCATGGCCTCCAACTTTGTAAAATTAATCTTATTGCCCGGAAAGTCAACAAGCGAATTAATGCATTGCATCACATGAACTATCGAAATTGCGGGATTTGACTAAAAAACATAAGACCCTCATCTGCATACAATGTAATCTCACGCGACTTCTATCCCACTTCTGGGGCAGATGTGTTGCCATCCTGATGGATGGTCTCCGCCAGTGGCTCAATCACCAACGTAAACAACAATGGTGAAAGGTGTCAGCCTTGTGGGCTGCCTGGAGAAATACTAATATTACTGGTTGGCACACCATTAGTGAGAGCCGCAGCCAGAGGATCGCTGTAAAGGACCCTCACCCACTTGATAAAAACTTTGCATAGACCAAACCGTTCTAATGTTCAGAAGAGATCCGGCCACTCAACCCAATCAAATGCCTTCTCTCGTCTAAAGAGATCAATAATCCCTGGACAGATTCTTGTTGACACTCTTGGATCATATTGAGTAACCTCTTAACATTGTCGGAAGATCTGCGGCCCTTTATAAAGCCTGTTTGGTCCTCTTTGGTAACGGAAGGCAGCAAAGTTTCCAACCTTAATGCACGGGTCTCAGACATGATTTTGAAACCAACATTTAAAAGTGAGATTGGCGTGTAAGATTTAAAAGTGAGATTGGCGTGTAAGAAGCACAATCCTCCAGGGTCTTCCTTTCTGAAGCATCAGAGAGATATAAGCCTCTCTTAAGGATGGAGGGAGGGGTTACTGACTGTATGAGTGACAGAACATGTTAGACATCAGCCCTGACAATAGGTTTATAAATTATTTATAAAATTCACTAGGAAATCCATCAGGAACGTGCACCTTTACATTCTGAAGCTGCTTTCCACCCTCCCGTGCTGACAATGGTGTATTAAGACACAGTACTTATTCAGGGGTTACTCCTGGAATACCCAGGTTCTTGAAAAATGACTCCATCTTAATCCATCTATCATCAAAATGTTCAGTCTGAAATAATTCGGAGGAAAATCTCGGACAGGCTGCATGAATCTTTTTGGAATCGGAAGGAAGGATCCCAGTACCTTCCCTAATTGAGGTAATGGCTTAAGAGGGGCGCTCCTTTTCCTGGCAAGTTAGGCTAAATACTTGCCTGGCTTATCACTATGTTCAAACAGCCTTTGTTTTTCAAAAGTCAGCTCCTTCCTGGCTGTTTGTGTGAGCGAGGAAATCACTATAGACAGAAGCATTGTGATCCTCTGCAGATTAGGCACTGAGGGGCTATCACAGTATTCCGTCTCGGCTGTCCTCAGCTGTGCCTCAAGCCAGCGTTCCTGCTCCCCCTTCTGTCTCTTCCTGAGGAATAACTTTTCCCTTGGCATGAGCGTTAGCAGTTTCCCATAGAATGGATGTGTTACTGGTTGAATCTGCATTAATGGCTAAGAAAGATCTGAAATCTTTACAGAAATACTCAATGAACTAACTAGCCTTAAGGAAAAAAGGATCAATTCGCCAGCGTCTCGAAACTGTTATACTGCTTCATGGTCAGAAATGGTAATTTTCCCAATTGTGCAGGATGCCACCGAATCTAAGATTGTTGCATGGATGTAGAAGAGATCAACATTCGTGTGGGATTTATGCGGGTTATAGGAGAAAATAAAATCCCTACTTGTGATGTGGATCTGCCTCCAGATATCCACCAGCTCTCGTTCTGCACAGGAATCAACTAATTGCTTACATTATGACGAGGGTATTTGGTGATCTTTGGACATTCTGTCCACTGTGGGGTCCATAAGACTGTTGAAATCATCTACACGAATGCACCAAGAGACAAGATAACTTAATTTGGAAAATGCATCTACCATGGTTTTAAGAGGGTGCGCCAGGAGGCAATAGCCATTCAAAATATTGTATTCTTTCCCACAGTTCAAGGGTTTGGGGATTATGACCCTCCTGTGAATGTCTAATGTAATCTAGTAATTTAATTGGAAGATTCTTCCTATCCAGTATGGCTTCTCCTCTACTCCTACTATTAATAAAACGAGAAATAAACCCGATCAAACCCACCCTGCTGTAATGTCAAATGTTCCTTGTCATCAAGGTGCATCTCCTGCAATAGGACAACATCCAACCTCTCCTTTCTAAGACTAGAAAGTACATTTTTCCTCTTGACTGGACGATGGCTCCGCTTATTGTTCCAGGTACACCATTTCAGCACATCATTATCCATCACACATTGTAGCAACATTTGAGCTCTAGAGAGGAAGAACTCGAATTACACATCACTGATCATGAATGAGAAAAGACTCATAGAGCTTAAAAATAACACAAACTAAGACTACTACATCTAACAAGCTCTCAAAACTTTCCAAAGCTAAACACACAAAAAACAAAAAATGAAACAAAATCCAAAGTGCCAATGACACTCCATAGGCAATTTACCCCACGCCCGACCAGTGGGGACGGTTACATACCCCAAAACGTCATCTTCTGCCCGCTACCAATATGACATCCAGGGCAATTAACAACAAAAATCGTGCTTCAACTGCCCTTTGGTCGGTATTTAATCATCACAACTACCTTTGTAACCCGCTCCAGCTTGAGCCGCACCCCAGACACAAGCCAGGAAACAGAAAAAGAGTAGTAATACTAATGAAGAAGTTAAAAGTGAGTACTCTACCCAGCCCCGACTACAATTTAACACTGGTTAATACCAGAAAAATCCAAGAAAATTTCTTGAAGAGAGAAACACGATTATCTAAACATCCATCTTACTTTAAAATGTCACAAAGTTTTCACTTTCTCTGGAGTGTCAGACGAGTGTATGGATCCATTGAAAGCAATACGGAGCACCGCTGGGTACCGTAAGGAATACTGACTCCCGAGTTCCATTGCTCTTCTCCTGATATCATCAAAAGATTTTCTTTCCTGAATCACCGCCGTTGAAAAGTCCTGAACGAACATAATCCTGGAGCCCTCGTGAATAAAAGCCATCGGATCTGTCCCCTGTGTTCTGGAAGATTCCATCAGTCTTTGTTTATCCCCATGACGATGTAACCACACAAGGACAGGGCGAAGGCGTTGGTCTGAGTCTGACCTCCGCACCGTAACCCGACGAACTGTCTAAGTCTTCACTTGTCCCTTTTCAGTTTTGAAGTGAAGGAATCACAGCAGCCAGTTCTCAATAAACTCACCCGCTGACCACCTTCCGTTCGGTCCAGCAAACGGACGATGTGAACATTCTTCATCCTACCCCTGTTCAAGGCTGTCAAGTTGCTGCTCATGTTTTTGGAGCGCGGCTGAGAGCGGCTCTAGCCACGGCTGAACCCTTCTTCAATCATGGCTTCAATCATTTCACGTAACTTGGTGAACTCAGTGACCAAGGCCTGGTGAGTAACTGGGTCTATAGACCGAGCAGAGTGGGTTGCAGCTACAGTCTCAGGCATGCTCGATGCTTCTGATGGGTGCACCGTGTGTTGGGATTTACTTGATCCTTTCCCGCGTTTTGTCATTTCCACTAGACAAAACGGGATTAGTAAAGATTCTATCGCTCTTTTAGTGTTGCATTTTATGTAAATGGCTGGGATGCGATGGGTTAGAGAACCACTTTGCCCGTGTGTTGATGCAGAGCCCAGCAAAGCAGACCTTCCGGATCGCCGCCATCTTGGATTCCCACTTCATGTTTTATCAATATTATCATTTAATTTTGCATTATATTCCTGAATGTTCTGGACCCGTGTGATTTGATACCACTGTCTACATTTTCCCCTACGCTGCAAATTGCTGCCCATTCCTCGATAATCCTTGACTCTGTTGTAATTCATGAACCTTCTGTCGGTGCCTCAAAAATATTCAATATTTCTGCCTTCAATAGTATGTGGGGAAGAATGTTCCAAAGACTCACAGCACTTTGAGAAAACAATTATAAACATTATGATCTGAGTGTGAGATTTGTTTTTTTGTGTCTCCTTATCTCAAAAAAGATATAATTACATTGAAAGCAGTTCAGAGATGTTTCATTTCATGTATTCCTGGGTGAAGGGCTTATATTATGAAGGCTTTAACAGGTTACTCTTGGAATGAGAATGAAACATAGAAGACCTTGAGGAGAGTGGATTTGGAATATACCCGCTGGGTGTTTGTATAGTCCAAATTTGTTGTCATTGTCATAGAACCTCTTCAGTGTGGAGGCAGAGCATTCCGTCCATTCCGTCCGCACTGATGCACCAAACAGCATCCTACCTGGACGTGGCCCCCTACCTTATCCATGTAACCCTACATTTCCCATAACTAACCCACCTAACCTACACATTCCTGGGCACTATGGGCAATCCACTTTAAGGTGCACATCTTTGGACTGTGGCAGGAAACTGCAGCACTGGGAGGAAACCCACACAGGTATGGGGAGGATGTTCAAACTCCACATAGAGTGTCGCCCGAGGTTGGAATTGAACCCAGCTCCTTGGTGATGTGAGGAAGCAGTGCTACCCACAGATCCACCATACTCCTCCGTTAGTTCTGTAAGTAACTTGTGGCTGACTAAAGAAATCTGCCTGACTTGTTCTTATCACTGAACCTGACCAAGTCTGAGACCTTTATCATCGGCCATATCACCAACCTGGTTACATTTACAATTTGTTGTGAGCAGTGGAGGAATGGGACTAGAAAAGGAAATAATGACACCCTTCATCCTCAGTCACAAATGGAGTGAGAAGAAATTCACAAAGTGGGAATTCAGTCAAGTGGAAATCCTATTTCCCAGAAGTTTGGGATGGCTGAATCTTTATATTATATCGAGGCTGGCTTCGTCTGATTTTCCATAGACAGGTGAATCAGGATAATGGTGCATGGACAGAAAAGTGCAGAAGGGAGCACAATGAGATGAGCCATGACCTTACTTACTGGTGGAGTCGTGTTAAAAGGCCGATTGGCCCACTCCTATCCCTCAGCCCTGTGTTCTGATGTTCCATTCAGCCCTTCGGACCTGCGAATCGAGGGCACTCCGATTGTTAGGTGTAGTTTTGGAAAAGTACTTGGAAAATCCAGGCTGGATCAGGAAGTGACCCTCACCCCCAATCCCTGTTTCCAGGCTTCCCATCTCTGTAACTTCTGCTCTATATTTAAGTCATGTCCGAGACCCAGATTCGCTGTGACTACAGCCCCCATACCCCACCCAGGGTTAACTCAAACAAATCCTCTGCTCATCCGAATGTAGCATTTACACCACACAACTTCCAGGAAAATAATCAGTTACTTTCCAAAAGCATAACATGTGAAATTATTAAAGAGGAACAACAGTAGTCTATTTGGCCCCTCAAGCTTGCCCTGTCATTTAATGCAGACATGTCTGATCTACTCCAGGACTCGACTCCACTTTCTTGCCGACTCCTTGAGGAGAGTGAATGAGGTATATACCCGCTGGGTGTTTGTATAGTCCAAATTTGTTGTCCCTCCACACCTTTTCGGGTCAGGGAATTCCAGACATTCACTACTTTCTGAGAGAAGACATCACTTTGCATCTCAGAGTGAAATCCATGTTCCATATTCGGTATCTATGTCCTCAAGTTCGGGACTCCACCCAGGAATGGTAACAACTTCTCAACATCTACAGTGTCAACACCTCTCTGTGTCTTGTATTTTTCAACAGTATCACTCCCAGTTACTTGCTGCATCAGCTTGCTAACTTTATGTTTCATACACAGGAAGACTCCAATCCCATCGTACTGCTCTTTTTCTGGAAGTCCTCTCCATTAAATAACAGCCTGCCTTTGGTTCTCAGTGTCATTTCTCAGTGTCATCCACAAACTCGGATGTATGTTGCACTCAACTCCCTCTTTCAGACTATCAGTAGTGATTGTAAATAACTGATGCCATTGGACTCATAGCTGTGGTTCTCCAGCAGTTCCCCTTTATCATGAAGATTCATTTATCCTGACTCTCCGATTTCTATGTGCGAACCAATCATCATCCCATGTTAATTCATTATCCATCATCCTACGACCTTCTGTCATGTGGAAGAACTTTTATTTTGTAATACTTTGTGGAAAATTTGTGGAAAGCCTGGTGTCTACCTGATCCCCTTTTATCAAGTCTGCTTGTTACATTCTCAGGCATTTCCAGAATACTTTGCATAATTCTACAGGGAAAAGTATAATTTTCCTTTGACAAACCCACTCGGACCCTGCGTGAAGCTTTTCTGAATGTCCATGCTAGCCAAGTTTTCCAAATTAAGCTCGTCCCACCTG
>NW_025208408.1:13637-14562 GCF_004010195.1 Chiloscyllium plagiosum | reverse complement strand
TTTTGCGGAGGTTGGTGGAATGGAAGTTGAGAATCTTCCTCTGTCCTTGTTGTGTTTGGAGATATGGGGTTCATGGATGGACATGCAGGACATGGATGAAATGCGTTAGAGGGCATCTTAAACCACATGGGAGGGAAAGTCCCGTTCTTTAAAGACGAAGGCCATCTGCTGTGTACTGTTGTGGAACTGGTCGACTTGGAGAAGATGCGGCAGAGGCGGAGCAGTTGGGAGTACAGGATAACATTGGCGCAGGAGGTGCGATGGGAGGAGTTGAAATCCAGACAGCTGTGGGAGTTAGTAGGTTTCTAAAAACATATCAGTAACACTGACCTCCAGGGATATTTTTCACTCCCTACCCCTATCCACTTTCCGCAAAGACCATTCCCTCCATGACCACCTAGTCAAGTCTACACCCTCAAATGACCCACGTTCCCCTCCCGGCACCTTCCTCTGCCACCACAGGAAGTGTAACACCTGCGCCCACACACCCGCAACTCCGCCCACTGACCCAAAGAAGCCTTCCACATCCATCAAAGATTCACCTGCACTTCCACACTTGCCATTTATTGCATCCGTTGCTCCTGATGCAGTTTCCTCTACAATGGGGCCACCGGACACCTTCTCAGAGAACGCTTCAGAGAAATTCTCCAGGACACCGGCAACAATCAACCCCAAATCCCCGTGACCGAGCACATCAACTCCCCCCGCCACTCTCCCGAGTACATGCAGGTCCTGGGCCTCCACCACCGACACTCCCTCACCACCCGACGCCTAGAGGAAGAACGTCTCATCTTCTTCCTCATGACACTTAACCCCATGGCATCAATGTGGATTTCACCAGTTTCCTCATTTCCCCTCACCTCCCATCTTACCCTAGTTCCAACCTTCCAGCTTGGCACCGTCCTACTGACCTGTCCCATCTGTC
>NW_025208408.1:0-13082 GCF_004010195.1 Chiloscyllium plagiosum | reverse complement strand
ACTGAGCAAGTGAGTTTACACCTCAGTGGGTAATTGAATCCCTTCCAGCAGTCACCCCATGGCCCTGATTTCTTGGCGTTGCGGGTATCCTTTTGTCTATTTAGTTTGAATTCGAGTCCACACAGGCACGATTCCCATTTCCACCGTTGTCCATGTATGTTTATGCTTCCTTATTCTCCCACGAAAAGTTGTTATCATTGGTCTGAAGACCATTAGTTCTTCATTCGTAATTCACCTTGAACTGAGTCAGAGGGTATTTATGGGTGAACCACATTGTTGTGTGTCTGGAGACACATGTTGGCAGGACTTGTTATGGTCGGCAGATTCCCCTTTCGAAGGGACATGAATGAATGAGATTTCTGCATATTAAAGTCATTGTCTCTGTTCCTGAGGTTGGGTTCATTTTCCAGATTTTATTCATCGAATTCAAATAACAGCAGCTGCCACGTTCCATTCTTCAAAGATTACTCGCCCAATAGATCGCCACTGCACTGACAACTCCCTACTGTATTTCTCCATTCAAAGAATGACATTGTCAATTTAGATTATCCCAGATGGAGAGCGAATACTACGCGTTCCTGTGTTGGAATGGAAGAAATGTATGCTGGATTGGAGCGTTTACTGGAGCAAGAGACTGATGTGGAGACGATGTGAGCAAAATCAGTTCTTACTGTCAAAGTAACAAAATACCGCTTTGTTAAGGAAAATCTCTTATAATGCTTTCAATACATCGGCCTCTCACTTAAGGCTTCAGTAAGCTTCCTCTGAGCCAATCCTCAGTGCTGGTTAATGCTGCTGCTGAATCTTAATAATATAATAAATTGAGACCAAGATGCCCTTCCACCTCGCCTTTGACCAGAAGCACTCCCATCCTCAGCATTTCACACGCTTGAATAGATAGAAAATGTCTTTTCAGTGGTGGCGGGGAGTCCAGAACGAGAGGGCATAGATTTAGGTTGAGAAGGGGTAGATATAAAAGAGACCTAAGGGTAACCTTTTCATACAGAGAGTGGTGCGTGTATGGAATAAGCTGCCAGAGGAAGTGGTGGAAGCTCGTACAATTGCAACATTTCAAAAGCCTTTGAATGAGTATAAGAATAGGAAGGGTTTGGAGGGATATCGGCAGAGTGCTGGCAGGTGGGACTAGATTAGGTTGGGATATTTGGTCGGCATGGACGGGTTGGACCAAAGAGTCTGTTTCCATGCTGTACATTTCTATGACTCAATGTCCGCACCTTTACCAATCATGTCACTGGTGCCACAGAATAGCTTCACGTGTTCATTTCCGCCCCAACTTCCGATTTTATATTAGCGGCTGTGCCACAAAGTTTGCCTGATTCTGGTTCTAGGTACTGGGGTTATGTGACTGACTGCAGCAATGGGTATCTCCTTGTGTGGGTAAGTTAGTGAAGCAAAAGTTTAAAATCTCATTGATATTGAAACATACATTGCACTAATATCTCGCACTATCCCCTTAAACTTTTTGTTTCTCGAAATTCATCAAACTCAGACTTCAACATGCAGTCTGATGGAACCACCACAGCGTCTGAGGATATCGAATTTAAAATTCAGCCAATTCTGAATTCCCACATGTCTGCTATCCCTCGCCTAATATTCCTGTTGTGCATCTGCTACTCTTCCTAACATATCTTCTGTCACTGTAATTATTGTTGTTTTTAAACGCGTGTCTCTGCATGACTCAGTAATGGTTTCAATGATAAAATATTCTGCATTGTGGCCGCAGTAAGCTCGTACGAATCCGAGTCACTGCATTTTATTCCTTGTGACTCATGCAGAGAACACACAGAAAGAAATTAGTTGATTTTACATGAAAACATTCTCAGAGATTATGATTACTTTGCCACCAAACCCCTCTCTCTCACACATCTCTGCGAGTCATATTTCAGGATTCAGACTCACCCCTTCTCGGAGTCTTCCTTCCCTCCCGCAATCACATACCTCCTTTAAGTCCCCCCTCCCATTTCCCTTACAATCACTTTCACATTGACCCCGTTCAGTGGTGTTGCTGCACTCACTGTTGCCTTCTGACCATGCCCAATTCTCACCATCGGGACCTTCAAACTAGTTGATCCATTTGGATACCGCGGTTGTGAGATCAATCCTCATGTCGCAGCTTTTACTGACATGGATCAGCGATTATTGAAACATCAGGCTCAGGAAAAGGGCACAGGGCAGCATTGAGGAAAATAAACTTTATTCCAAAAAACACCAGTTTTTTGTCGAATTGCACATCATTTATTTCACTTGTTCATTCGGCTCAAGCGAGACCAATGTGTGTCATTATGCAATTTACATTGCAGCAGGGATGTAATAGAACGGGAAACGATGCAGGGGAGATTTGATAACATATTGTCTGGGCTAAAGAAGTGGGATTGGACAAACTAGAGTTGTTTTTCTTAGAGCAGACGCGATTAAGGGGGGCATGATTAAGATGTAAAAAGTACAGTGGGATATGGATAGAATAGACTGAAGTACATGTTACACTTTGATGGAGACTTCGACCACGGTTGGCCATCGATTTAATGTCAGAGGAGTGGAAAAACGTTTTCAAACAGTGGGTGGTTGAAATCTGGAATACAGTGTAGGCAAGGATCGAGGAGGCAGAAATCCCCATAACTTTCCGAAATATTCGGATGTGAATTTGTGATGCCAAGACATACAAGGCTATGGGTAAAGTTATTTGAAATGGAGTTCGGACAGTTCAGTGATCGTTATTGAGAAATACAGTTACTCCGTTCCAAGGACGGGTTATTAACACCTGTCCTTCCATTCTCGAAGAACTGTTCTGTCTGAATCAACGTGGGGGAGTACTGATGCTCTCGGGGAGACAGAGTGACAGTGATAGCGCAAACACGTGACTTCTGCAAGCTGTATCTACTGTCAGTGTTTGAATGAAAATCATTAAATACTTTTGATCCGGAGTGAGCTAAATATTTATAGCACGTAGCACAGGAAGATATACATTCTGCCCTTTCCCCACTCGCCCATACCACTGAATACCGGCACAATGCAGGAAACTTTCTCTCTGTACGCCATCGTCCAATCCTTCTTTACTTCCAGCACTTCCCCATATGGCACCATTCCACGAAATCCAAGAAGGTGCAATGCTGATCGTTTATGATGTCTCTCCTCATTGTGAAAGTTTCAGTGATTTATCTGCCCATCACTCAACTTAAAAAACTGCATTTCCTGTTCACAATGTGATCTCGTCCAGACTGGGGAGAGAAAAACAGAGCGGGTGACCAACGTGTGTGCACCTTCGTTCTGTCTGCAAGCAAAATAAGACCGTGAGCTTCCAGGTTCCTGTCACTGCAACAGCCCACTGCGTTCCCATGCCTCCATTTCAGTTTTGTCTGCTGCAGAGCTCCCGCATACCACAGCGCGATTTGAAAGAGCGGAACGTCATTTCCTGCTGAGACATGGTGCAATCTTCAATACCCAGTATCACGTTCAATCATTTCAGACCCTGTCCACCTTCTTTCACTTTCCTGCCCCACCTACACATACCATTCGTTCCAAAGGTGGATCGTTTGGCTGGAAAATCTCTCCCCAGATCCACTAGACCTGCTGGTTTTGTTCCGATATTTCTGCTTTTCTTTGGATAATTTTGTTCTGTTCTTATCGCCAGCCTTCAGGAAACGTGTGTTTGCACGGGAGGGTGGTCAGAGGAGATTTACTAAGGTGGTGCCTGAGCTCGACCATTTCCCCTGAAAAGTTAAGCGAAAGTGAGGGCTGCAGGTGTTGGAGCTCGGAGTCGAGAGTGTAGTGCTGGAACAGCACAGTACGTTAGACAACATCTGAGGAGAAGAGAATCGCTGCTTCAGGCACAAGCCACCGCCATTGTATTACCAGCCGATGCCTGGAGAAAGTACGTCCCATATTCCACCTTAGGACCCTGCAACCACACGGGCTAAATGTGTATTTTAATAGCTTCCTCATTTCACCTCTCCCCACATTATCCCAGTGCAAAGCCTCCAACTAGGCACTGCTCTCTGGACCCGGACAACAATCTCCCCTCTGAATTACCACCATCTCCCTCACCTTCATCCACCTATCACTTTCCCAGCTACCTGACCACCACTCCCATTCCCCTCCCTCAACCCCGACTCAAAAATCTCATTCCTAATGAAGGGCTTATGTCCAACACATCAATTGTCGTGCTGTTGGGATGCTGCCTGACCTGCTGTGCTTTGAAAGCACTACACTCACGCCACTGCAAAGAAAGATGAGGTCGACTGGGGCTCTTTATCTGAGAGCGGAGAAAGCTGAGAGCGGAATTGATTAACGTGCACAGAAAGGAGATAGATATGTGTGACAGGAATAAACTTCTTATGGGAATGATTAATAACCAGGGATATAGATGAAACGCTAGAGAGAAAATGTTCAGAATAGGTTTAGGAAGAATGTTTACATCCTGAGAGTGTCGTTTGTCTGGAACTCACTATTTGAACGTGTGGTGAAGCTAAGTGTCATTAAAATGCTTCAGGAGTACTTAGCCGAACACTTGAGGAGCTAGAGCATGCACGGATGAGGACCAAGTACTGTAAACTGGGGCGAGGATAAACAGATGTTTGGTGAAAGACTTGAACACCGTAACTTTGGGTGCAGTACAATGGAGGCTAGTACAGCTCTGTGGCAAAATGAAAGACGTGTTGGACTTCTACTACATTGTTAAGATTGCGATTCAAAGTTTGTGATTTGAGTCCCACCAGAATCGGAGTTTAGTTTGGATTTCAGCTGAATGAATTGTCGTTCTGCTGATTCATCATGAGTTCCCATCGTCTGGAGTTCTCCGCCCTGCTACTGACCAGAGAAGATTCCTCACTTTCTGGTTGCTGAGTTTTGAGGGAATCATATCACTTGAAACTTGTTCTGCCCGATATCGGCCTCTCATTCACAAAACCCACTGCAGAAGCCCACTGTCTCTAAACGCATTTCCCTCCCACAGTTCCAGAGTTTTTCGGTTTATTCAATATCTCTTTCCTTTTAGGCGACAGGTTGATGTGGATGGGCTGGGAAAAGACATTGACGGTTCGGTTAGCCATGATGACTTCAAATGGCGGGGTAGCGCTGGCGAGCGAAATGTCCCCCATCTATTCCTCTCTGTCTGTGCTGTTTCTGATAGAGGGTTTAAAACGATAACATGATGAGGACACTGTGAACCTACACCACGGAATACTAAGGACCTCCCCTTTATCCCACTGCTCTCACAGCTGGAATACACAGCTCCTGTTGTAGCTTTAGATCAGACAGTGGAGGGTTCTTCCAGGCTCTCTGTCAGACTGCATGCTCCTTCACACAGGTTGCCAACTTTACACATGGAGCAAACGGCCGTGTGGATATTGGGAATTCAGGGACAGATTTCCCCTTTGCCTGGCTAGAGTTCTGGCCACGGTAATAAACATGAATTTAGGAAATTCAGTATCTTTCTCTGGATTCTTATCACTTTCCAACTTAAACTGAAATTCAGTATACTCTTGCATAACATTCTTCTATCTTCAGTATTCATGAAAACTGTGCAATATATCCTTGGATGTTGCCATGATGAAGATTGATGATGAGTGCAGTATGTTTCATGTTGTCTGTAGGAACTTGAAGAAGGAAGTTAGTGAAGTGTCGTTGAATCGAATTCTGTGCCAATTTGAAGCCGACCGAATGAGAAGCCCTGTGACAGCGATAATATAACATTGTCTATAAACAACGCAGCCACCCACGGAAATCCAGTTTTCAATCAAGTCAATTTTGCGCAACATTTTTCTTTGTCCCACTTCCTGAACATGATGCCCAAAAAGTCACAGGTCCATACCTGTTCCTCCACCTCTGCCTTCACATTAATTCCAGAACTGCAGCAAAAGTAGAACATGCAGTTAGAAGGTCCCAGAGGTACGAGTAGGGCACTTTATAGGTTTGCTGCCGGTGGGCTCCAGTGGAGCAACTGATCAGCGCATGGCACTGAACAGTGTGTTAAAATGCCGCAGTTGTAATTTCAATCCTTATCTAAAGCTGCTTTTACTGACGTTGATCAGGAATTATTGGAGCACCAGACTGAAGCGTAGTTGAAGAATAATGTCGAATAAAGCAGCATCTATTCTAAAAGTCCAGTTTCTGATTTGTGGGATTGTTCTGTCTTTGGGAAAGGTATGAATTATTAACCGTAAAACTGCGCATTTTCCCCAAGTGATTATCCATCTGTGGATCAAGAAACAGCGGTGATATTTTAGCTTGATGACCTTTTTCAAATCTCTGACACTGCACTGGATTCCATTCTTGAATAGGCTGTTAAACCCGTTTCATATCATCCTGTTTGCTGTAAAGTCGCACAGCTCATTAAACCGTTCAAAAGGAATTAGATTTATCTCTTTGGGTAGACTGAATGTTGTCAGTGAATCTGAAAAAGTCATGACAAATAGTTTTGCTGCTATGCAGAACAGACGGTTCCAACAGGAATAAGGAAGAGTCTTGTCGCTGGATTTTTCTGGAGGAGATGAGTGAGTATTAAATGGACTCAGTCCCGTTCCTGGTCATTGTGAACAAATGTTCAAGGCAACAGATATCAAAGATAATGATGCTTGACATCGACAGGTCCATTCCTACTCACTAGAGTCACAATTGTATTACAGATCAAGTGAGCGGTGGAGATGATGATCCTTTTGACAACCCGAGAGAGTGCAACAATTAATCCCACGTTGTTAGTCTCACTCTACACGATAAACCAGTTAGCCTGCGGACTGAGCTAACCGGCTTCCATTTAATGCAAAGCTAAAACAAACAGCTCAGTACATTAACAATTTGTAGTAGTGCACGTAGAACCAGCTGCTGCACCTTTCAACACCACCAGCTCTTCTTATACTTAACATGTTCAGTTGCCGGTGTTATGCAATTTCTTTCCGATGAACGCTAAACAATTCGTGAGTGTGTCACTTTTGCCTCCCAACCAGGCACCCCAGAGTCCCTGTCCCTGTTAAATTCGCTCCTTGTGTCTGCACGAGCCCTGTCAAATATGCTGGAATCATCTTCTAAACAATTAATCCCACGTTGTTAGTCTCACTCTATAACGTAAACCAGTTAGCCAGCGGACTGAGCTAACCGGCTTCGATTTAATGCAAAGCTAAAACAAACGGCTCAGTACATTAACAATTTGTAGTCGTGCACGTAGAACCAGCTGCTGCACCTTTCAACACCACCAGCTCTTCTTATACTTAACATGTTCAGTTGCCTGTGTTATGCAATTTCTTTCCGATGAACGCTAAACAATTCGTGAGTGTGTCACTTTTGCCTCCCATCCAGGCAGCCCAGAGTCCCTGTCCCTGTTAAATTCGCTCCTTGTGTCTGCACGAGCCCTGTCAAATATGCTGGAATCATCTTCTAACATGTTTTTTTCTTTCTGAAAAATCATCTCCGATTCCAAAAACTCAGAATAAGAAGTACCTGCTACAAACTTCTTTATCGTTCCTCGCTCGTTTTGAAGCTCTAACCTTTGGTTATACGATCACCTGAACGAGGTAATTTCCATCTTTGTTACCCTAACCAATTTTACATCCGCTGGAAAATCTCCATTAGGACACAACTCAGTCATTCCTGATTTGTGTCGCATGATTCTTCATTTTTTCCACCATCCTATTAAAACTCTTATTTTCTTTGCATCCCTTCTTTTCTTTTCTCCCAGTAAATCTCATTTCCGTAGTCTCAAACGATTTTGTATCAAGGGAACTCTGACCATATCCTTCCTAACCATATTCCACCCCCAACCCCCGTGTATTTCATCATGTCTTTATATCCCAGTAAATTTCGTCCTGCGTAATGATGCTGGGTCTAATTCAACTCATGAAAGCTTACCACAATGCTATGCAATCTATTTACCGGTACAGGAAAGGTGTGGGCTATTTCACTGACAGCTGTGTTGCTTGGCTGCAGCAACATTGGGTCAAATTTCAGTCACACAGGTGACTGTTGTTATCATTTTTATTTTTTCTTAGCGTGTGCTTAAGTAAGACAGTGAGGAATCAATTAATATTGTAAGACATACATAAGTGGGCGGGTTCAATCTGAGGTTATGAGAATAGGGCAGTTTGAATTAACATAGACTAGAGATTGCTCGAATCTCAGGCACATGAGATTGACAGAGAGCGATGTTGAGCGAAATAGACTGTCTTGGCGAATGCCAGTGTTATGAAGTTGTGGGTGTAATGTACTTTTAATGGTGTTGAAATGCCTGGCTAGCACAAGGAGTCCAGAACAAGGTAACAACATAACATTTGGTCGAAACAACTAAGAGCTGTGTTACATGGATACAAAAATGAGATGCGAATTCGGCCAATTAGTTTAAATTATGCCCCAATCATGTTTGAATTTGGAATTTTTACAATATTAAAACCAATGAAACGATCCGACGTTATGTGGGACAAATGTATCAAGCGAACTCTGACCATATCCTACCTAACCATATTCCACCCCCAACCCCCGTGTATTTCATCATGTCTTTATATCCCAGTAAATTTCGTCCTGCGTAATGATGCTGGGTCTAATTCAACTCATGAAAGCTTACCACTATGCTATGCAATCTCTTTACCGGTACAGGAAAGGTATGGGCTATTTCACTGACAGCTGAGTTGGTTGGCTGCAGCAACATTGGGTCAAATCGCAGTCACACAGGTGACTGTTGTTCTCATTTTTATTTTTTCTTAACGTGTGCTTAAGTAAGACAGTGAGGAATCAATTAATATTGTAAGACATACATAAGTGGGCGGGTTCAATCTGAGGTTATGAGAATAGGGCAGTTTTAATTAACATAGACTAGAGATTGCTCGAATCTCAGGCACATGAGATTGACAGAGAGCGATGTTGAGCGAAATAGACTGTCTTTGCGAATGCCACTGTTATGAAGTTGTGGGTGTAATGTACTTTTAATGGTATTGAAATGTCTGGCTAGCACAAGGAGTCCAGAACAAGGTAACAACATAACATTTGTTCGAAACAACTAAGAGCTGTGTTACATGGATACAAAAATGAAATGAGAATTCGGCCAATTAGTTTAAATTATGCCCCAATCATGTTTGAATTTGGTATTTTTACAATGTTAAAACCAATGAAACGGTCTGACGTTTTGTGGGACAAATATCAGATATTTTGAACAGTTACCCAGAGCTGCAAAGAACAGCAAAGAGAGCAGCTAAAAGACGAACAGATGTAGGATGTTCGTAAAATGTCCAAGAGGTGACTATCTGGAGAAATAGATAGGATAGAAAAAAGCATCAACACCGACCTGGAGAAAAAATCTACAGGGGAAGATACAAAGAGAAGATTCGACAACTAGCTGGTTTGTAAATTTGATCTTTTTTGTAAATGTTAATGGGGTCGGGGTGAGGGAAGGTATTGTAGAGCAGAAGGTTTAGAGAAAGGAGTTGTATTTGGGATAGTTCTTTGCCAGTTGAATTTTAACAGAATACAGCACGGGATGAATCCTTTCTGCTTTGCTGGTTTACATTAGCAGAGGAGGTTTACCCCGTCACGTAACACCAGTTCCTGCGGTTGCTTTGTTGTTTTGCTCATTTGTGCATTTTGCCTCATTAATGATTTTGAAGTTGTCCCCTCTTCACAAAAGGTCCGTGCTTTTGTACCATTGTACAAAAGGAACAGTGGGTCTCGGCGATAATGCTCACTACAATAACATTCGACGCTGATTCAGTCTATCTATCCTGATAGTGCCCCATGGAAACAACACTGCGCACTCTCCTCGAGTCTGGAAAACAATCCTTTCAGAGTTAATGTTGCATCCCGCTCTCAAGGGACTTTTCATTCCATCGCTTTCAATTCCTCACAGAATCCGTTTCAACAGAATTTGTCACTGAGTCATTCCTTTGTTTGTGTTAAAATCCTGTGAGCAGAGGGTCACAGTTGGAGCGTGCTGAGCCCATAAACCAGAGGTCAGACCATACTCTGTGAACTATAGTCTGCTATTCATCATTTCACTAACAGCAGGTAGATATATCTATGCTCGGCAAATTTTCACACCTGTTTTAAGAAGCAAGATAAACATTTCCTGGTTGTTGTCACACAGACAACAGCAACAGCACTGGCCGAGACTATCTGCTCGCAGACATCCATTTTTTTTCCCATGGGTGTAAAGATGATTTGTCTGAAACACTTTCTTCTGTTCCCTGTCACGCTGGGATTATGTGAGCTGTGAAATCTTTTCTCTGAGCTTGGGGAAACGTGGTAAAGCTTATACATATCAGGTGCAGTGTGCCTGAGCGACAGGACTCGCTGCAGTAACATCCCATGCTGACTCAGACAGCAGAGGCCTCGATGTGACTTCGAGATGGACACAGGCACAGTTCCCGATGACTGGGAGAGATTCTATTTTTCCCTGCAGTTCTGCAATTTTCTATTTGTTTCAGATGGCGTTATTTGCACAAGGTTCCCAAACGAAGGTGGGTTCCTGTGCATGCGTGATCTCCCTTTTGTACAGTTTTCCAGAATTTTCATAACTCCCACTCCCTCTAGCCCCCACCCCGATCCCTAAACCCGTGTTTGATGTGGAGCTGAAGAGCGCGTTCACGTTTCTCTCCCACGACTCTGATTGCCAATAGAAGATGGGTTCGTCCAGCTACCAATGGTGGGAACCTGCTCGCGGGGAAAGTGGCTAGCACAGCTTCCGGGAAACCGGAAGTCAGAATGGCAAGGAACTGTTATTAAATCTCAGTGCTGCCTTCACTCCGAAAAAACAGAAAAAGCCTATTTTTAAACAAAGAGACTCACCTGATATATAGATCACGCACAAGCTGCGGTTCTGGCTCGTTGGTCTTGGGTGTGATGTCGCCTCGGGTGGGTGATGTACGTGTGAGAAGTCACACTTGAGCCCTGGGGTTTTGCATTTAGTTTCATTTTTGACTCAGAAGCCAAGATTTCGATGAGACCAAGATTAGATCAAGATACCGAAGCTATAAGACATATACCAGCAACTTCTTGTCGGCCGTTACTAGACTAAGAAATGGATTCCCTCACTTCAAATAATGCTGATCCTGTTAATGTGGATCTTGCCGAGTGCACGTCCTGTGTGAATTAACCTGAAATCCTTAATCTGTCCAAAATGTTGTTTTACTCACACGGTAATCTGCATGTCCTTGATTAGTGGGATCTGCCTTTAACAATCGCAAACAAATGTTTTCACTGTACTCAGGTACATGCGACAATCAAATAATCAAATAAAGTCAATCAATCGAACCACACAGACATTTCCTTATTGTTTGGTGCCAGCACAGCGAAGGTGAGCTGCATGGTCTCACTTTGCACTGTGACATATTTTCTGATTCGAAATTAAATCACAGTTAAAGCAACGGAATGTGGAAGTTACTCACAAGTTATATTGACACAGCCGGGACACACCTGCGTCACACATAATAAGAGTGAAGACCTTTCAACATCATCCTCTGAAGTACATGCCACACGCCAGGCGAAATGCTGAAGACAGTGCAATTCATGCTAAAGTCAGCGCTAACAGAGCGGCCCAGCTGGAGCCTATTGGGCTCACAACCCATAAATTAATGGATTGAAAACATCCTCTGCTCGTTGACAATTCCACGTTTCAGTGTGTGTACTGTCTCCACCAATGTTTGTCTATAACCTAGCTCCATGCTACGTATTGCATGTCGTTTCACTTTGCATTTCCTTTCACTCAATGTATCTGAAATGAATATTTCGTACTGATACACCCGCCAAATTGACACAGGTGAGGAAACACACTCGTGAAGTTCGGGAAGCTCTTTTCCTGTTCTCTGTCGGTCTGCTCTGATCTGATTCGCAAAATCATTTGCCAGAGCTGGGAATAAACTGGTGAAGGTGAGATATATTCGTTGTTTAGTGGTCTATACGCATGGCGCCCTGCAGTTATTCCCCACGCTGATTCACACAGCCATGTTCTCCCCGTGAAATGAAAAGACGTGAGTAACAATTGGATCAACTTGTTGGAGACAGCATTATGACACTGACACAGTTCCGCATTATTAGGACATAGATTGCCAATTATGAATAACCACAGAGACATACAAGCGACAGAGAGTTGCCGGAGACTCGATGGGCTGAACAGCTTCTGTCAGCGAGTGAGTGATGCCACACGCTGATGCTGCCCCTCGTCCTGTGTCTGGGACAGAGTGGCTGATGGTGAAATAATGTCTCATTGTTAACCCTCCCTTCTGCGTTAGACTGTCTGCAGCTCCGAAACTCAGGACAGTGGGGATGACTCTCAGTGACTGAGGGTTTCATTCGCATTCTCTTCATCTAGGACAGCTGGGGCTCAGGTGTTAACTGCTGCCCGATTGCAGCAAAGAAACCGATGTCACTTTTACAAAAGCCTTTCTGCAGGATTGCTGTGTGAAGATGGATTCTGAACAGCAAACAGGCTGCACAAAAATGTCCTCACATCAATTTACTTGAGGGTAGAGAATCCGGAGTACATTCTGTCTTCCCCAACAGCTCAAAATCTTTATCGGTCTCTCAAATGAATAATATTTACAGAAAGTTCACAATCAAACTTGCTGATTTCCAGCACTTGATGGAACTGACTCTGCCGATGAGAGCATATCTGCGCTTGCCTCCCCTCACTCTGCTTGCAGGTGGAGGGAAATAACTGAATACTCTGCTGATGGAGTCCAAGCGGAAGGGTTAAACAGCACTGTCCCGTGAACAAGGAGACGGAATGAGAAGGCGATATTCTTGAAACACTTTGGTGCTTAGAAACCCGAGATAAAAGTGTAATGTTGTTGGATCTGAGCGACTTTCAGCTGGTTTGGTGTTGGAAACGTAATAATGCCACTTGTCTCAGCAGCTTGTGTTTATACTGGCATGTGAGAATGTCTTACTTGAAGTCGCCATCCAGCCTTGGTCGTTTGATTTCACTTTTGCCCGGTCGTCCTATCAGCTATTTGATAAAACAAAGGTGTAAATCAGGAAGTTGCCCCCCTTGAAATAACGTTGAATTCTGGAGTTAGAAGTGTCATTTTAGTAGGCATGGCACAGTACCACATGTGGTGAAAGCGAAACAAGTGTTTCAGGATGCTCTCCCA
>NW_025208407.1:12905-14561 GCF_004010195.1 Chiloscyllium plagiosum | reverse complement strand
TCGTGGATTGTACGAATATTAATACTTACGGTTTGGCATGATAAATATGACGACCACATTTCAAAGACTAACCAATAAGGTATTTCCCAAACTATCCAATTTTGTGGTGTGCATGCACGATCTGGTGGTTTGCAGTCACAAATGAAAGAAACATTTCAAGCATGTCACTGAATCAGCCAATTGACATCAGGCGGCGAGCTTCGTCATAAACGTCCCTAATGGTGGTTTCATAAAAGCCCAGCGAACGTTCGTGGCTATGTCTTTTGTCACGTGATGTAAAATCAAGTGCATTTGTGAAGTTTCTGAAAACATCAAAGTAAAGGAAAGATATATGAGTTTGAGACGTGAGTATGGTATATCAGACATTTGCACCGTCTCGCATTAAATTGTTTTCAGTTTTAAAACTGGGATATGCCAAGTTAGAGCTGTCTTTGTCCGCTGCAGCAACAGCCTGTGTTCTCACTTTACTGCTCATTTCGCATTTTCAATTTCACTTGGTCTTTTGCGTTTGCCATAACTATTTATGTGGTGCTGCGATATTGGAACAATCAATAGATCGTAGATAAATTCTATGCTATTTTCCTGAGTGTTTCAGTAGAGTTGCAGTTTATCATACATTTTCGATATTTTATGCTGTCTGTACATTAACGCAGGATAGGAATTAGGTATGTTTTGTTTGAAATCTTGTATTTTCACTAATCGATTATGTTGTGATAGAGTCGATTGAGGTTTCAAGTAAGGTTCATTATTCTATAAGGCTTTATCTTTCATTCATGCAATATAAAATCGGTTTTGTTTAAAACCGAGTGGCTGGGTCAGCAGCATTACTCCTGAGGGATCCACTTCCACCTGCATAAAACAGCTGAAAAATTGGGGTCCATTCTACTTTCTTGCAATGGTTGAGGGTACCTGGCTTGATGCAGAGCAATTAAAATTAAACAAGTTTGCAGTTTGCTGTTCTATCAAAGATTATTGATTTCTGAAGACCTTTGCAATGTTCTTAGTTTCCTACTCCTGTCTCTTAGTTCTGCTGAATCCCTCAGACGACATATGATACGGTGCTGTCGGATGATGGGCTTCAACTTCGGCCATCATTAGTTGTTCAAAATTAAGCACGTTGTTACAGTTATTCAAGATAGTTATAAATGCACCATATACAGGGTGTTTCTGAACAAGTTCAGTGCCAGTTACTCGTGATCATCGATTGGAAAATGAGCTTAATGAATTCTTCTAAACATGAGTTAGTATACTGATAGTATGATTACTCATATCGAGAATATTAAAATTAGTTCCATTGACTACACTGCCTAAACGTTGTTGATTTCCATAACATTTCCTACGTGACGCCTCATTGTCATATCTTCATTCAATGATTATTTTCCTTTGTGGAACTTAAACATATGTTAACAGATGCCATTCAACTACATAGAACATAGAAGAATATAGCGCAGTACAGGCCCTTTGGCCCTCGATGTTGCGCCGATCCAAGCCCACCTAACCTATACTAACCCACTATCCTCCATATACCTATCCAATGCCCGCTTAAATGCCCATAAAGAGGGAGAGTCCACCACTGCTACTGGCAGGGCATTCCATGAACTTACGACTCGCTGAGTGAAGAACCTACCCCTAACTTCAGTCCTATATCAACCCCCC
>NW_025208407.1:7557-12324 GCF_004010195.1 Chiloscyllium plagiosum | reverse complement strand
CTAGTAGTTTCTTAATTGAAAGGAATGTGGACACTTTTAAAAATATATTTATTTGTAGTTCGTATGATACCATACATTTCCAATCGTCCCTTCACAATGTGCTGATCCCATCATTTAACCTGACACGTGTCTGGGCATCAATTGACTTCCTGCATTATATATTAATTACTGGCGTCCCATTTTTGCTGGTTGTGCTGCTCAATCTTTTTCACTTTAAGGCACATTTTAGTAGCAAGCAAATTAGGGAAGCAACTCCAAAGTCAAAGCATTCGGAAACCTGCACGAGACACAGAGATGGTGAAGAGGCAGAGGTCCATTATTTTGCTGTTTATTTTTAATCTCAGGAAATCTCAATTTTTTATGGTTAGTCTTTTTGCTATATTCTTTATGGAACTGTAGGTCAGGTTTGGAAGGATCCTCGATGTTTCTACATAGTGTTGTACAAGAAATAAGCTCCATGTCCCAGTTCCTAAGCTGCTGCACAAACATATGTATTGATGCATTGACACAGTGGTGATTCGGCAACCAAGCCAAAAATCTATTGAAATCACCGTTTGTTTTCACAATTAAAGTTATTTAATGAGTTGAGTATCAGAAAAATTTTGAAATATGAATTTATTATCAAATTCAAACAGCTCCGCTGTAGAACAGCAGTGAAAATGAAGAATATTAGCATTTTAAAGAGCAACATACAATTCCTTCGCCTCCAGTCACAGATAAACTGGAGATGAAAATCCTGTTGACATTAGAAATGTTGAAACAGCAAAAGTTCCAATCCAATTCCAACAGGCACTTGAAGACGGTATGTGTTTTGGGAAATGAAAACATTTAAAACATTTGCTGTCATGAGGTATTTGGAAGTATTAAGATGCTCATTCTTGTCCTTCCTGTCCTGTATTCCAGGTAAATTTTCAAAATTGAGCATGAAGTCAGGAACAAATGTCATCACAATGATTTCGGCTATGAATCCAGTTTTCTTTTTCTTTCCACGTTCCATAGTATTGAACGTTCACGATACAGAGTGAAGATCCAATTTCAGTTACCAGTGTTTGCAATATCTAATCCAGAAAGTGTAAACAGAAACATAGCGAGGGACCATGAAAGCAGGCAGAACTGCCAGAGGAACAGTATAGTCAGCGAACAAGATACATTGATATCGCAGCGGTAGGAGTGGAAGAAATGAATATTCAAAATTTACAAGCAGAGACTGCTGCAGAGGAGACAAAAAACTCGTAGCAAAATGGAGTGAAACAAAGCAGAAAAGGAGTTTATGTGAAAGGATTATCACTCATCGCAAAAAATGCAGACAGAATGCACACCTTAAAATTTATCGTCAACCTGACCAAATCGGCCGTGATGGCATGATCAGCCACATAATGCAAAACTGACGGTGGCCAGGAATCTGGAGATACGTGGCTTAGTACAGCCAATAATTGCTGAAGCACAACTCTGGTCGACCCAGTATGGGTTCGGATGGCTCATCAGCGATGGCCAAAGGGTTCATGGGAAAATTTCCAGGTAGATTTTACTGGATCCTTCCTTTATAGTCGGAGAAGGAAATGTTGTTTAATGATAATAGATAAATTTGCTAAATGGGAGCCCTTCCCTAGAGGTATTGTAGTACCGACAGAGTAACAAAGATACAGCGTAAAAAACAATTGAAAGCTGGGAAGTGCACCTTCAGATTAACTCCGATCAAGGGACATGTTCACGAAAAGTATCATGAAGACAACTTTTCTTTGCATTGGAATATGACAGCGTGTTCATATTCCATCCTATTCCAGAGTTCAGCGATTCTAAACAGAATGAAAACAAAACTTAAAGGCACTATATCTAAGAAATTAGCAGAACCAGTAACATGATGAGTCGAGTAAACCGATGTATTTCAATGACGTCAAGAAGGATCCTAAACAACAATTGACCTAACACTATTGATTTAATGACAATGGAAACGTAAAACTCCCCGAGTGTGTAATAGTGGGACAGACCGAATTAGGAACACGCTATGACATGATCAAACGATATGTGTTTCCGTTAGACTGCTGCACTATGGGGTCAGGGGGCAACTAATTGTGTAGGACTTGGAACTTACTGGAGATGTTAATCAAAAATAGAGTCAAGGAGGAGACATCCTCCTTGCTAGCCTCAACGCTGATGGAATGGAATTTTCTTCAAGGTGCATAGAACCACGCTTCATTTCAATGAAAAGTGACACAGGAAAGTTAAAGGTAAATAGAAGTTTTGTTCCCAGCTGAAACTATACATGGCAACACATGACACTTGGACAAATAGATCACAAAACAGTTTGCATGTTATGCCGAAGCATATCAAGATTTGAAGAACAAATTGGAAAATTGATTATTCGGAGCTTTGGGAATTAAATTTATTATTATCTGGATTTTCTTTTAGATGGCGTCATGATTTGATCTATGTTTCTGGAGACGAAACCAGAATGTAAAATGAAAACGTGAATAATACCCAAGAGATAGACGTGTTAAAAATATAATTATAACTTATGAATGCCCAGACATATTCTACCATATGGGATACATTTTGCTCGATGGAAGGAAATTAACAAGCAGAGAACTCCTTCGTTCCTTGTGCTTAGTTTCCAATTCAGTCAAAAAAACTCACGGATGAAGGAGTTATAGCGGTTGTGGAGCATGGCTCGAATATCGCGACTTGTTAGAAAGTTGCAAAAAGGAAGGAATGAAGTAAAACAACTGATTGGCCTGAATGACTCTGTGAAATTATTAACTTCGCAGCTATGGAAATGTGCCTCACACTAACCTGAAAACCTGCAACTGCGATCCGAAATATGGAAAACATTTATTTTATTATCAAAGGTATTACCAAGTGACGATGTGGTGTGTGTGTGTGTAATGTTAATCTGGCATTGTGTGTTGAGAACGGAGGTGGAAGTGACATTTGAGCACAACTTCGGACTGCTTTGCGGACCTCCACACATGGACAAACAGTGACAGAGTATGAGTGAGGAAAGATAGTTGTAAGTCTGTATTGTACAGACGTGCCCCCGCTCCACCACGTCATTATGATAAGTGTTTCGTTCCTGTCTCTGCCAGTTCCTTTCCATCTCGCTTTCCGACCATTCAGAGAGGGCTGAAGTAATCAATCTGAACAGAGGGAACAGTAAATGGAATAGCGTTGAATAATGAAGGAGCGATATTACATAATTATGTAAAATTGGGATTATACCTGTTATGATTAATACTTCAGGTATCCAAATGCTGGAATATTGCTGAGAATTGATAAAATAAATGCGAAAAACAACACAGCAGTGCAATTATCGGAGGCACTAACTTCATAGAATACCTTACATTCACGAGACACGGAGGGTGAAATTGGATGACTTTGTCACAGAGTTTAATACCGGACTTTCCATCGTCTTTCCAGTAGATACGCAGTGTAAATCTAAACTGTACAAAGGCTGAAACAGGTTACTAGCGAACTAATACTTCAGGATGAAGAAACTCACATTGAATAAGCAGGGCAAGAGGAAGACAGCGAAGATACAGCTAGATGGAGTAGCCATAATGAAAGTACTTGCTCAGACAATTAATCAATTAATTGATACAGAACGAAAGGACACTCGAAATCTTAAACTAAATGCATTGTGCTTTGCCTTTGGATTCTGAATCATCCCCGAGATAAGGCACATCTTGGCTTAAATACAGAAGGCTGAGTTACCTGATTGGGTCAGTCATACTCAGTTAGCACAATTGATTCGTGAACAGGACATGAGAGTTTGTACATTAAAGTAACTAACGAAGATGTATCTGTTCAGTAGACCCCAGTCGTAAGGCGTTGAAAGTCCCAAAATGTAAGTTCGGTTCTGATGATTCCCGTTTTAAATCCAGGGACACGACCATACCCTCATTTGCAGATGGAGCATTTTGGCGTTATCCAAAGAAATGACTTTCGTCGATAAAACTTCTGAAGTAATAAATGCAATACATCAAAATACAACAATCTATGGGGTCACCTGTTTTGGAATGAAAACAAAGACGATGGATTACCACAGTTTTACACCAAATCTGACTGAGAGACCTAGATTGGCCTGAAAAGACCATACTCAAAGGAGAGTGCTGGAAATCACCCATGCTGCCAAAGATTTTGCTCACGCAGGGTGGAGGGTGTGGAAGCGGGGAGAAGACCGTATTGTGTACCTATTATCAAAACGTCATAAATGCTTGGAAGCTTAAATTGTTGCATTCCATTTCCTAACTTTATGTCACTCTCTGCATATCAGTTACTCAAGGTCAAGTTCCGATGATGGACATCAAACAAAGAATACAGGACGTTCTTGCAGGATCTGGTATGCTTATTGAGATACTGATGAAGTCAAAGGAATGATCGAGGTCCCTAATCTGCATTTAATTGAACAAGTCAAGACGTAAGATAGGTCAGACAGTACATTTGCCCCATCCGCTACAAAGGAAAAGGAAGTTCTTGAAGAAGATAGAGGAAAGAGTTGCAGGCAGAAATGTGGTGGGAGAAAGCATGTAACTAAGGAATGAATGTCACTATGCATTATTGGATCAGAATAACGTCTCATCCAGTATAAAGAGTTCAGAGACTAATGGCCCTATCATGGAACGTGATGTTTTGCAGGTCACTGCAACGATATGGAGGAAAGTATGGGCCCTGAGAAAGGAACAACTCAAGATGAGAAGGTCACACAACCCAAGATATATCGATTTCACTTGATTGACTGGGATTCCTCAAACCACGTGACTGGCCAGCACG